>NC_079264.1:300000-462568 GCF_947241705.1 Saccharomyces mikatae IFO 1815 | reverse complement strand
CACACACACCACACCCACACCCACACCCACCACACCCACACCCACACCCACACCCACACACCACACCCACACACCACACCCACACCCCCCCCCCCCACCCCCCCCCCCACCCACACCCACACCCCACACCACCACACCCACACCACACCCACACCCACACCCACACACCCACACACGAACACTTCAACTAGCCCTAAACCTGAGTCAGCCCTATATTAGCCCTAGGTTTTACCCTCTTCGCCTCCTCTTTGCTTACCCGCCTCTTTGCTTACCCTGACTCTCCCCTCCACATTTATTGCTCACGTGATAAAAAACCGGGTAACTATCCTCTCGCTTGGAGCACCCCTTTTTTACACAAAAATTGATGGCCCGATCTGTTTCGATCATAAAAGAGGATTATAATGACTACAAAATATCGTTGATGTGCCGCAGCAACTGTCTCCTGGGTTTACCGCAGAGCTCTTTCAAACCGAATCTGGCACATTTTATGTTCGTAGGCCACCAAAAAAGAATCGCTCACTACTCCTACTGCACGCCTTTCCCCACTCTCATGAATGCGGGAGCAAAATCGCGCCTTCCACAAGCGAAGAATATTCAGTAATCTGCATGGACTCAGTTGCTTATGGCCTGTCGGATGCACCTGTGGGGACTACTGCCTACAGCCGTTACTCCAAGAATGAGACGCCGAAAAAAGAAAGTGATCTTTAACTGTTTCCTTTGAAATAGTAGGTCCCGAACTATCGAAAAAATGCTAGCCGCTTCACCTTTGACTGGCATCTCTAGCCTTGATTCTTGGATTCATTGCACCGTAGGACCTTTTTAAAAAAATCTTCTGTTGATAACGACTGGTTTAGTAACTTGTAATAATTAAGAATAAGTCGTTCCTTCTTAATTTATATAAGAGAGGTATATAAAACACATGCTGATTATTGTGTTGAACCCAATGGTTCAGACATGATTCGGGACATTCATGATAACTCATCTTCTTATATACTAAGTTCTGGACAACTAATAGATCTTTATCTTACTACTGCAGGAAACCCCAATATTAGAATTTGCCTAATCTAATTTATGCAAAGAGCGTAGTTGTAATCACTTATTCCAACATTTTCGAACCAACAATGATATTGGATATCCTCTGTTCATATTGTACGTTAAAGAGCCGTTCGGAGGGAAACAGGCGTAAGCCAGGTCTTTGCTCAACAGTGATTCTTTGCCGCACTCTCCAGTCATATTTTCCCCGTTAATTTTTGACTATCATATCCTATTTGCAACTAAATCTTCTCGTTTATAATTTTTGACTTTACTTTAAGTACAGTAAAAATATATCAAGGGAAAATATATACTGTTTGTAGTTAAGCGGTCCAAGAAGTATTTGTACGCAAACTAACTTTTTTGCATTGTTAACTGTTTTCAAAGGCAGTAACATCCATTTCAATTTGAGCACCTAAAGGCATTCTACCTACCACAGCCGTGCCAGCAGCTCTATCGGCTTGAGAATAGTTGGTGCAAACCGCATGTAAGTCTTCGTAATACTTTTATGTTCAAGATTAAAGCTAGATGACTCCGAAGTGTTCATCACATTCTGAGCAACTCACACTGATCTTCTCCAATGCCCTTTCTTTCCGCCAGTTTGTTTTCAACTATTAAGGAATCTGACCAGAAACAAAAACAAATCCATTTTGTTTTTTTCACTTTTTCTTGAAACTTAGAACAAAACATATACTACACAATACACAATCAGCAACAGTCGTAACAACGTCCATCACTCTCCAACTTCTCTGTTCGAATCTCTACATAATAATATATCAATTTTACCGTCTGGAACATCATCGCTACCTAGCTCTTTGTGAACCGCTACCATCAGCATGTACAGTGGTACTTTCGTGTTATCTGCAGCGAGAACTTCGACGTTTGCCAAATCAAGCCAATGTGGTAATAACCACACCTCCGAGATCTGCTCCAAAAGATACTCCAGTTTCTGCCGAAATATTTTATTGTAGAACAAGCCTATCAGCATCGAGAGGAAAGGCGTCCAATGCGGCGGTTTAGATGGGATAACTCCCAGCGCAATCTGTTCCCGCAAGTGCATTCCTAAACTTAATTCATACCTGTTCCTCAGCTGTTGATGATGCCTGCAAAATTGCAGCTTGACGTACTGCGGACCCTGCAGTCCAGCGCTTGTCATAGAACGCAAACGCTGAAAAACTCCAAGTTTCTCGAGTGCCTCCACAACGACCGTATCGTCTTTTGCCTCCCATTCTTCCTGGCACTTTTTTTCGTCCCAGTTCAAAAAGTACTGCAGCACCTCCGTCTTTGATTCACGCAAGTTGCTCCATACTTTGAAATACAACTCTTTGATTTGCCTTCCAGACATGCGGAAAACTCGGCTCCCTTGCTTGCCTCTTGTCGAATCCAGTACACTAATTGTTTCTCTTCTTCTAGTAATAGCCAGGTACCAAGCATATTTTTTTTGTATCTGAGAGTAGATCTCTCTCTTTTTTACGGTAAAAAATCTCAAATATCCAACAGGGTCCCCATGATATGGCTCAATATCTTCCAAGTATTCTTTGTATTCCTCGTCGTTTCGCAGCATTCTCTCCACAGCTAGTGCTTCCCAAGCTATCCTCCGATACGATACTTTCTGGCGAGCCCAGCAGACGCAGAGCTCGAACATTTTTTGACAGCCCTTGCATAATCCGTATTGTGTGAATACTCCCTCTGGGCAGAAGTATATATCGATACCATACAGGAAAAGATGTTTAATTTCATCGGACCGAAAGCCAAGAAACTCTAATACATTCATATTCTCAGAAGTATTGGGAAATTGTGCTTTCAGTTTCTTTCTCTCTAGCGAGACCATTTGACTTCCTTTCCGCTTATATGGCTCTTTATCAATGTCAGTGGCTGGATGGAATCTATTACTCTCAGCATTTCCACCTGTATTGGAGTCCTCGTTGGTGCTAGCAGTGGTACTGGCGGTGGTAGTAGCACTAGTCCTGGCGTTGGTGCTGGCGGTGGTAACAGCACTAGTCCTGGCATTGGTGCTGGCGGTGGTAACAGCACTAGTCCTAGCATTGGTGCTGGCGGTGGTAACAGCACTAGTCCTGACGTTGGTGCTGGCGGTGGTAACAGCACTAGTCCTAGCATTGGTGCTGGCGGTGGTAACAGCACTAGTCCTAGCATTGGTGCTGGCGGTGGTAACAGCACTAGTCCTAGCATTGGTACTATCAGCAGTATTAGCATCAGTATTAGCATTGGTACTATCAGCAGTATTAGCATCAGTATTAGCATCAGTACTAGAATTGGTACTGGCATTGGTACTGGCATCAGTACTAGAATTGGTACTGGCATTGGTACTGGCATTGGTACTGGCATTGGTACTGGCATCAGTACTAGCATTAGTACTGGCGTTAGTGCTAGCATTGGTGCTAGCATTAGTACTAGCATTGGTACTAGCATTGGTACTAGCATTGGTACTAGCATTGGTACTAGCATTGGTACTAGCATTGGTACTAGCATTGGTACTAGCATTGGTACTAGCATTGGTACTAGCATTGGTACTAGCATTGGTACTAGCATTGGTGCTAGCATTGGTACTATCATGAATGCCCGCGTTGCTGTCCTCATCGCTGCTGCAATAATCTCTGTACCTGTCACTACTACTTCTCTCTTGTGAACTAGACGGTAACGCAGCAACCGACATGGAGGCTGTGGCCGGATTTTCAGCCAATCTGTCCATTCTCTTTATCAGTTCCACTGTGTCTGCCGACAGGTCCGTCCTGGAGCCACAGCATCCAACATGCTGGCCCTTTTTTCCTTTCTTTGATTCAAGTCCATAAAACTCGCGTACCTGTTCGGTTATACAGCCTTCCTTAATTGGTGATAATTCACCCCTACGATTCCTTGCCGCCCAACTGTTTTTTCTAGATAATAGATAACAGAGGCCTCCTTCTCTTAGTCTTCCCACGCCTTGAATGAGCTCAATAATATTAAGTCTATTATCAAGCGTGATCACCATCATCAATTCCTTAATGTCAATTCCTTCAGTCACTAATTTTGTTCCGATGAGAACTCGCATGCCACCGTCAGTGACAAACTCCTCCGTGCGAGACACCTTTTCCGCAGCACCCAGCTTCCCGTGTATCCATACCACCTTGAAATACTCCCTCCAAGAGCAGGCCAGTTCTTCCACTTGTTTGGTTGTGCTAGCAATTACAATGGCCTTCGACTCTGGTTCAGTTTCAAACAGGGCTAAAAGAAGCTTCAGTGCTTCTTCGGGAGGTGATTCCACTTTTTTCCAAATTTTATGCACATGCCCTAAAGGCACCTCAGATTTCTCCTTAATCAGATTGAACATCTGTGTGGGATAGCTGGATAAACCTCTGCTGAGGTCTTCCGACCGTTTGAGCTCGTTGATGTCCATCGATTTCTTGCTCAGTCCCGTAAGCCCTATGCGCTGCAACGCAGCATCGGCTACAGCCTCAGGTGCTGTGCCGCTCAAAAAGATTGCTTTCTCGAAAGCGTCAAAATCGAGGTTCCTTATGCCCCCAAATTGCGGCTGCCGGTAGACCTCCGTTTCCAAGTTGTGAAACTCATCTACAATGAGGTAACCCAACTTTACATTGTTGGTCCTAAAGGTGCACTCAACAATATTATCCCACCCAGCTATCCTGTCTGTGAAGTTGGCGCTAGCAAGGTCATCGTAGATCCCCACGTATAAATCAGTAACACCATCGTAACCCTCTTCAATAAAGTTTCTTACAGTGGCCACATTCAAGAAACCGCCTCGGCGCAACCTGATCATGCAATTAGCAAGCAACACTGTGTACGGTACAAACAGAAACGACACATGTTTCACGTCGCTCTTGGACGCGAGTGCTATTAAGGGAAGATGAAACAACTCCGTCTTACCATAGCCCGGTGAGGCTTGTACTGCAACAGAGGGTGTGTCTGCCATGTATATTTCATAACATAAGCGCAACTGATGCAAGTCCCTGAATTCAAAGGATCTGCCAAAAAGTTTCCGACCTGCGACGAGGATATCGTTTGTGCTCTTGGGCTCTCGGGGCCTTTTTCGCGTTGCACTCAAAAAATTTTGATGATGATCTGAACTCGCTTCGCCTGCTACTGCTGCTACTACATCTCTCGCATTCCGAGTACTGGAGAAGGAACAATGGTAGTCTCTTTCAAGGCCTAACCATTGAATCCAGCGCTCGGAAGCTCGCTCCTGCAATAAAGTGGCGGTCGTTCCACTGACACTGGTTAACGAAAAGGAATCCACACCGTAAATGTTTCGCCCTGTTTGAACGGAATGGTTGGCCATGAGTTCACTCGTCGCCGACTCGTACAAATCTGTTTCAAATCTGCTACCTACGCAGTGCCGCCCTAGGGCAATCAACCCCTGGCGCATCTCCCGAAAATTCAGCTTCTGAGGTACATTCTTCGGAAGTTCCCTCATGTACTGTCGAAAAGTTGCATATTCAACGAGACAGCCCTTAGCGGTATTCAGAAACAAGTAGGAATACAAAACTATCCTCGAAGTATCTCGATTTGTTACTTGATTTGGATCCTCAAACCCCACGACATCCATCCAAGGATCGTGTTTAAAGGCGTCATAACTGTTACCAAGCGCACATATCTGCATTTGCCTTAGCACAGTGACAAAGTAAAACAAGTAATCTGAAGTGAGTCCGTCAAGTGTCTTTAGTCGAGGCTCCGATGAACCGTTCTTGTTATAATCAGTGTATAGTTGGATGCGCCTTGTTATATCGTCGACGTATACGTTGCGCTGAGGACCGGCAAAAGCGAGTAGCTGAAGCTCTGGATACCGGTAAGGGTATCCTACGGCAAAATGGATCATCCACATAAGTGGCACCGTAAGCTCGTCAATTGCAACAGCCACTTTATTTTTAAGAGCCGCGGTCATTTTGTTAGTATCTCTTCTCAACTTTGGCAGCACAATTTCACGATATTTAACAGGTATCATTTGAAGAAAAGAATCGTTTTCCAGATACTCGTCAATTCCTCGCTTTGGCTCTCTGAACAACACGTCTCGATTACGCAAAATGAGACTGGCAATATCAACCACTGTAGGCATATAAAAGCAATTGTTCAACTCTTCCCAAAGGTTGTCAAACTGAGCCTTGCATGCAAAGTAAAAGCTGCGGACATACTCGCGATTAAACAGTTTTCCACATACTGATATACCATCAGAAGAAGGTACCAAAGTTATTCTATAAGAGTCCTTCAGCGCGGTTTCCTGTGCTACTTCGTGGTACAGAATTTTGATCCATTTCCACATCGCAACGCCGTTGTTGTCATCAAATATATCTAAATCCTTTGCGGTGCAAGCACAAGAAGACACCAATAAAGCTTTCACGGCATCTAGTGTTTTTCTGAGCCTTCGTGGAGTGTTAGGACTGCGCAACTTGCATACTTTTAAGCCATGCTCGTCCACAGAGGGAATAACGGATTGTTCATTCGCAACAGATAGATCTTCTTCCTCACCAGCACCACCACGGGGTCCCGCCCCAAAATTAAGCGCACATGCTCGCAAGATAATATGCAAAATATCACCCAATCCGTCTTTTTTGTTCATCATATCGTTACATATCTGTGAAAAGTACTTTATCTCGGTGGGTTTACGTGGGCATAGATCACGTTTCAGCCGCTCTGTGTCGACTTTCTTACCGCCAGGTAAACTTGCTTGATATGCGGAAAAAATCGAAAGCTCATTTACGTGTAGTAACAAAAACATGTAGGGTGCCAAATTGTATCCATATTTCCTTATGGTGCTTTTCTGAAGACTCCTTACAATAGGCGTGCCAGAAACAAAGTTGGTGAAAGTACGCATCGTAGAGCTGTCGTTCGGCCTGGAACTCGCAGTTTCGTAACAACGTTCCAGGACACGAAAACTCAACTCACTATAGTATCCTCTGTTGAGGTAAAAAAGAGAAAGGATATCGTAATCTTTCCTATTAAATTTCAAAGTATGTACTTGAAACAACGTGTAGACCATCAAGTTGATTTTCTTGGGAATAAGATACTTTGAAGGGTATGGTTCGTCTTCAACAAACGTCAGAAACTTTTGTACATTTTTCTTGACCATGAAGGCAATGACAATTTTTTCAAAAGACCTTTTCCTATCGATTGCACCAGTTCTGAATTTCGCCACTTTGATTAGACCAGACTTTTCGTCTTCGTAGAATGATCGCACTTCCGTGCCGACAGTTTCAAATAAAGTTATTGAGTGACAATGTAACAAGTCGTTTTTGTTATTTAGAGCGGACTCAAACTCCTCAAAGTTTGCTTTTTCAAACTTACGCTTATCGGAAACTTCCATTTTATTTTTGTAAGTTTCGAAATTAACAATAGTATGTTGATTGTTATGCTTTTTGACAAGAAATCCATCAATATAAACAAAAGATTGTCCAGTTTCCACCTTATCATCATCTAGGAATGCAATTGAGCTACTCTATTGAGAAGATGCAGAATTATGTAGCGAGCACCCAAAAAAAAAAAGACCTCTGCTACACAAGTGCAAATCTCCAGCAGCAACAAAGCACAGTTAATAAAAAATCCCATCAAGATTAGCCACTGACCCCTTCAAGCACAACATAGAAAACAGAGAGATATCCGTTTTTTCCTGAGGATCGTCATTCATCGCTTGATTTCCGGCCTGCAAAAATAAAGTAGTCGGTACGTACTTTCTTTTCCAACTTCCATGTTTGTGCGTAGTATCTCAATCTGTCTGCTTAGTCGAGGAGAACCAGGATTCTGTTCATTGCTCAAGCCGCTTCATGGATGTTCTCTTGGTTACTTAAACATGAACCAGTTGGTCGCTTCAAGAAATTATGCGCTCAGCCTGCAGCTTCTTCCGGTCTCGAAAAGATCAATATAATAAAACCTTATGAATTACATTTCCTTATTAGGTATATGACCTCTCGCTTCGAAAAATTCGCGTAACTTTTCCGACGTTTCATCTCGAGAACAGGAAAAATATATTACCCCGCTTGAAAAGAAAACACACCCATCCACAAACTTCGTATCAAGTTACTTCCTTGGTGCTCTCTCCCACTATATAAGAAACCTTGACGCTAGGATCTTTGACTACAATAGGCGCCACAACTGCCTAAACAGGAAATAATGACAGAGTTCGTACAACGTTACTTCAAGCATGCTATATGTCCCTACGGCCTTGTCTAGCACCATCCACCATGCAATATGGTAACATATATATACGCCCCTCCACTGCCTACGTCAACACACCTGCCATCCTTCACATCTCACCACTACTCCATATCCACTACCAACCACCCCCCGTCCATCTATCATTCAACCACCACACCCACTTGTCCTACCATCTACGACCTCTACAACATACCTAACATAATATGTAAACCATCAAACGTAAACAATAATACCCTATCACTACTCCCCATCCCACCTCCAACCGCATATGAACACCTGCCATGCCTTCTTCTTTTCCATGATAGCTCCCCATACGCCTACGGATGCTAAGAATAAACTACTCCCATCTTACCCTACTGCCACACTGCTCCTCATCCTCACCTCTCACTCAGTTGCCATGGTTACCACTCTACATCACCATACACGGCACTTACCTCAGCGCTTCACACCCTGTGCCATTTGCCCATAAAATCCACTTTTATTCCCATTTTTGTGTTTATAATGTATTCTACGGACCCAAATATCATATATATGCACTTACTCGCATCTAATATAACGTATTTTTCCACATACTGTCTACTCATTATGTACATATATTTATCAAAATCTCAAAAAATCACCTCATGAATCACCCAAACATAAAAATTTCTTACACATTACATCACAATTACCTATGCCAACATAATAAGAGGCACGTCATTTACGTTCAATTTCTTATAATATCTGTCTTTTAAATGTCCAACCAAGTTCCAAATCTTGTCTATTCCTATGAAGCTTTTACTTGTAGTAACGTAATCTGATTCCTTGGACTATAGAGGATTCACACCCTTTGTTTTTGAAAGAGCAGCACCAGTAGAAGGTTTCAAGTAACCCTTGACCAAGTGTAGAGATTGACTAATAGTTTCATGAGAGGTGTGAACAACAATCAATTTGAAATAGCATACAAAACGTTACTTTAGGAACAAAAATCTGGTGCTATGATGGTACCGTAAAGCTCGCTTAACGGACTCAAAAAGGATGGAGTAAAGTTTTCGAATAAAATGCTGAAAGGTAAGATATTTCCTACGTTGTATCAGAATGACAAGGATTTACTCAGAATAGCATCCAGCTAACTGTTCTGTAATATGAATGTCATCTTTGTAGCAGAGAAAAAGATCTTCAATGCAACCTTGAGTCGCAAAACAGAGTCTGATCGGTATTGGTTATGTAACAGAAAAATTAGAATGGGCACACAGTTTCCGAACAGATATTAGGTTCACTGATAAGTCGGGAATGTAGGAGACATCACTCAATTGAACCGTGCCTATCTGCACAGTTCCAGAGCCTATGATGGGTATGAAGCCACCAACCACCATTACATATTCTTCTGTAGAGAACCGAGTTTACGAGAGAACAGTCGAAGATAGCATGCAAAGCCAAGATGTTGGTGGTTTCCGGTTTGCTCTGCTGGGTGGCGTTTCATAGTCTGTCATCGCCACGCTAGCAGACGAAGGTGCGCTTAACTTGTCATTAGGATATAACTTAAAGATTCTGGCTTCCGGGAGCCTTCTCTTAAGCAGAGAACAGTTGCTTAAGCGACAGTCCGCGCCACAAATCAGACATCCTTTATTTCCTTTCTTTTGATAACTTCTTTTGTCTTGCGCAGCCAATGCGTCGGATACTAAAGAGGAAGAGCCCGATGAAGTCTTTAATTTACAAAATCTAATGACTTGTGATAGTTGAAGAGACTTGGAGTCACCGAACTTCTCGTGAAAAGATTCTTTTAGTTGGGGTATGAAAGCCATCAATAGCAATGCAATATTTGTATCACGTTGTTTCTTTCTGTCCTGTTCCTCACTGCTGTCTTCCAGCATTGTGAGTATAGTTTTTCAAATAGAAAACGATTTCATCTACAGACTTGGAAGATATATTTGTTAAATCCTCTATAAGAGTAAGCCTGGATCCAATAGTGACTTCATTATAGTTTTCTTTGAAGTACGAAAAAATGTCATAAGCAGAGACCCTTCCAGGAGAATCATCACATATTTCAGTTCATTTCTTATGCAGCTTCATCAACAATAGTTTTTTTTTAAAAGCTTGACCCAGAATCTATTGGATATGGTCTCGGAAGCGTTGCTCTCGGGGCTCATTACTAATTATAAATTAGTTATACTTCTTAGGGTAGTACATTTTAACAAAATTAAGAAGGAACGACTTATTCTAAATTACTACAACTTACTAAACAACTAATTATCAACAACATATTAAGTGAGCCCGTGAATAATTGGAAATTATCTTGATGAGTTTTTGCCCTTTTTCAATCATATGATTTAATAAGCCATCGGCAGTTGCATAACGCGCGCCCGCTTGGCGGCTTTTTTTTTTCAAACTATATATAAATCCAGCTGCCAGAAGTTGCAACTCTAAATGACAGGTACCTCAAACTGCCATCTCATCGCCAAAATGAAAGATACTGATATTGAAGATGAGAAGAGCGTGGGATTATTATCTCCCGAACATCTCGAATCCCAGGAGACTGTGCTACCTCAGGACGTTTTTAGAAATGGCCTTACATGGTACTCGTATGAGGTTTACAAATCCTTAATTTTTCGAATCTGGCTGTTATTATGGCTGCCACTTAGTATTTGGTGGAAAATGTCCACAAATTGGACTTATCCGTGTTTAGCTTCGAGTTTTTTGTTTCTAGTGCTAGCGTTTTTACCCCTTAGTCATTCTCTATCTCGTGACCGTGCCTTATCAAAACAACTTACCGAATTTTCCAAAGCAATTACCAGAAATGCACCAGGTACGAACGCTGATGATTGGAAAAATGTTGCAGCAAGTTTGAATTCATACTTGTATGAGAGCAAAGCTTGGAATACCAGGTACCTCTTTTTTGAAGCCTTGGACTGTCAAGAAGCATTCAGAAGAATCATTCTTGAACCGTTCTTTTTGCAAAAAGATGAAGCTGCAAGGATTAAGTCATTCAGGGAATCCGTTCCTTACATCGAAGAGGCCGTGCAGACTTATTTTGCGGAAGTTGACAAACGGTGGAAGTTGTTTGATAGTGAGAAATCATGGAGCCCCGTTGACCTGGAAAACGCTCAGCTTCCCAAGGATACTCATAGGTTTAAGCTTACTTGGGTTTTAAAGAGGAATTTAAGTATTTTTTCATTGATTTCATTCCTTAATTTTTTAGTCTGCATATATGTGTCACGGGAAATGTGCCTTCTATTACGCACCTTGTATCTCGGGTGTATATTTTTCATGATCGTAAAAGGTTTCACAAATACAAAAAAGGTTCTGATTATGAGCATGGAGCACAATATGCAGTTTTTGTCAACGATTATAAATGAGCAGAAGACTGGTGCTAATGGATGGGACGAAATTGCAAAGAAAATGAATAAGTACTTGTTTGAAAAGAAAGTCTGGAAAAACGAAGAGTTTTTCTTCGACGGGACTGATTGTGAACGGTTTTTTAGCGACAGGTTCTACCACCCTCTATCTTCAAAAAAATCCACGTGGCCTGTACCATTGAATGTTGAACTATGGCCATACGTTAAAGAAGCGCAAGCATCTCGTGGTGACAATTCTCTAGTGTAGAGTTCGATACTATTTTTTTATGTTAGAGCGTGTGTAATTTAGCACACCTTCTATTCTTTATTATTATATCCATTGTTCGTTACAAATAAAAAAAAACAGGGTGTAACCATCCTGCTACACGCACAAAACTTATTGCCCTCTTTTCCTAATAACACCATACTAAATTAGATGCCTTGAAGAGTCGGTTAATATTTTCGTTAAACAACTTCATCTACACAACTCAGCTCGGTCCGCAGCAATAATGCATTGGTAGTGTGTGTAAAAGTTAAAACTCTGGAGTAATAGTCGGCTATTGACTACTGGTTACGACGGGTATTATCTATTTCTTTCATACATAACTACGATGACCTTTTTTCAGATCTACAATCAACAATATAGCTTTCTGCACTCGGCCATTTATAGGACGAACTCTTTCCCATGTGGACATACTTGAAGATAATCAGATTCATGACACAAAAAGATCTAAATTTTGTGTGGGAAGTTGCAAGTGCAACCTTAGAGTCTTACATGTCACGTTTACCGTTGCGGGATATAAACTGCTATATGGAGACTATTATAATATACCGTTCTGATATTATTGTAACTATTTAGGATTAGTGGTTCACAAAGAAGCGGTCGATGAGCAGTTGATTAGGAAATATTTACGTAACTATATTGTTGATATACACGTAGTGTTGTAATATGAATCAGCTATCATCTACTAACTAGTATTTACGTTACTAGTATATTATCATATACGGTGTTAGAAGATGACGCAAATGATGAGAAATAGTCATCTAAATTAGTGGAAGCTAAAACGCAAGGATTGATAATGTAATAGGATCAATGAATAACAACATATAAAACGATGATAATAATGTTTATAGAATTGTGTAGAATTGCAGATTCCCTTTTATGGGTTCCTAAATCCCGGAGGAGAACTTCTAGTATATCTACATACCTAATATCATTGCCTTATTAAAAAATGGAATCTCAACAACTACATCAGAATCTACTCAAGTCTGTCTCTACCGGCTGTCACCTTTC
Organism: Saccharomyces mikatae IFO 1815; assembly: GCF_947241705.1. Taxonomy (NCBI): domain Eukaryota; kingdom Fungi; phylum Ascomycota; class Saccharomycetes; order Saccharomycetales; family Saccharomycetaceae; genus Saccharomyces; species Saccharomyces mikatae. The sequence continues at coordinate 449,767 of NC_079264.1, read as the reverse complement.
AATCATACGGCCAACTGTTGTACAATGTGCGCGTGCTTAGCTTTGGGCGGCATTTTTCAGCCTACAAACACAGATGATAGTTTAACGAGCTATATAAACGAACCACTAGGATGCCGTAACTGCAAAACTATGTCTCCAAAACCACATCGCTACAGGCATGGAAGAAAGCATATATGAAAAGAGCGTGAGTTCTTTATCATCCGAAATGTTTGATTGCTACAATTCCACACTACCCAAGTATGTATTCAGAAGTTTTTTCACTTGGTTTTGCTATGAGAAATTCAACTCCTTAACATTCCGTATTTAGCTATTGTTATCCATATTACTCATCAATATGCAGAGGGTTTGTCAAAGGATGCGTCATTCGTTCATCTCTCTTTTTCTTATATAAATGATAGTTAGTGCTTCATGGGTTTAGTTAGAGGACGTACCTTCGCAAAACAACTCGATCAGTTTGCTAAAGAAATCGTTGAAAATACAGCAGGTACAGAAATCGAAAGCTGGGAAAGTGTTGCAGGAAATTTCAACTCTTATTTGTATGAAAATAAACTTTGGAACACCAAATACTTTTTTTTCGATGGCCCCAGTTGCCACGAAGCATTTAGAAGAAACCTTCTCTGGATTTCTTCAAAAAGTAACGGCACAAAATCGGAAGTATTCAGGAAACATCCTTATATTGAAGAAGCTCTGAATGTTTATTTTTCAGAAGTGGATAAACAATGGAACCGGATCTATCCTGAAGCACCTTTGAATAGCATTGGCGTAGAGAACATTCTGCTCTCTTTTCGTAATGCATATTTTCATTGAATACCAGTTTTTCGACTTTCAAAGATTCTCTTCATTGGAACCGAAACATAAATTGCAGTATTTGTCAAGTATTATAGGTGAACTAGGGAAGTCTAATGCAAATGGCTGGGACATAATTGCGAAGAAGATGAATTTATACATGTGTGAGCAGAAAATTTGGGGCCTAGACGTCTTTTTCTTTGATGGGGATGATTGTGCACACTTTTTCGACCATTATTTTCTCAGTGATCTACCTCCAAGAAAATCTTTCTGGCCTTTATTACCAAATGCTGAATTGTTGCCATATATCGAGAAGGCACAATCAGTCTTGGATAACACGTAGGCAGCATGGATATCAGTATGCGCCTTTAATTAAACGTGTTAATCATCCAACTAATAGATCTTTAACTTTATTGCCCCAGCACTATCACGTAGTTACAAATCATTCTCCATCCTGAAACATCAATAACGTATTACGTTTGATTACTTCATGTGGTCACTAATTTTTTAGTTATGAAGCATAATAAGTCACCATTCTAGCACATAGTTAGAAATTGAGCGTTACTTAGTCTGCTATTGTTGTATTTTCATTACATATTGCTTCGGCCGTTTCAACAATAGATGAAAAATGCCTCTGAAATAAGAACAGATGGTGAAAAGGGGTTCGGTATAGTTCAAGCATTTAAGGCTCAATTAGCACAAGACAGATCACCATTTCGTCAGCATAAAATTGGTCAATACTACATTATAGCGATAGAGAAGACAAGACATAAATTGCACATGCAAACCTCCTCAGAAGATAGCGATGCAAAACTTGACACGTTAAGTGGACTCAATTCTCACCTAATCGAGGAAGTGTGGCGCTTCCTGAGGACCTATTCAGTTCGTATCTGAGTTATTGGCTCTACAAATTGGTCCATTATACACCGCTAATGGTTATGTTCTTGGTGACCGGGAGTTTAGTTTTATTGTTTGTGCATCCCCCTGCCCCAACCCCCGGTTGCGCTGTCGTTTCACTGGTCTCAAGGTTGTATTGCTTCGTCGCTTTATTAAATTTCGTAGGTTTTGTTTGTTTTGAACGGATCAATGATCGAGATTTTAGAATCGAACTTTTAATGGAAATTACTACACGTAAACCTGCAGGTAAAAAATGGAGAACTATTGCACATTCTGTGAACCAAGATCTGTTTAATGAAGGACTATGGCATAGGACTTACTACTTCTACTGTGATAGGGAATGTCAGAGTTTCTTCATTCTCACTGCCGAGAAAGCTTCAAACGGAACAGACTGGATATTACAGGAGCTCACTTTGAAAGCAGTGAAAGCAGAGAAAGAAGCTCGGCATGAGTTTTGGAAAAAACAGTATCCTGACTTTGATTCACTTTAAGTTAGAAGCATTGCTTTTTATGTTGATAATGAGTAGTCAAGTTGTAGTATTGCTCAAGAATAAAAGCAGATCTTGTATCGTATAAAAGAGGTATATAAAACTCACGCCGATTGGTCATATTAAACATAACCACTATAATAAGGATGAGACCATTTAGTATAGTTTCAATGTAACAACTCATATCTTTATATAGGTAAATGTCAAGTTAATCTTCCAATTAATAGATCTTTAACTTTATTGCCCCAGCATCATCACGTAGTTACAAATCATTCTCCATACTAAAACGCCAGTGACGTATTATGTCTGATTAATTCGTATGATCACTAACTGGTTAGTTATAAAGAATAACAAGTCACCATTCTAACAATAAAGTTCATTATACCTTCATTTAAAGCTATTTTAATTCACTTTCTATCTTTCAGAGATTATCAGAGTGAGGATAAAAGGTTTAAGAACTATAACATTTGATAAAATCTTAGTATGTAAAGCCAAAACACGCAAGTGAATACTTAAGGAACATTGATCTCAAGTAAGGAATACGGGTATAGCCCAACTGCACTTTGTTTTAATATCAGGTTGAATATTGCACTCAAGTAGCAAACAGTCAGGGTGGTGTATAACAATTTCCCAATTCATTAATTATGATTCATACTAGGTTGAAATTTCATAGGCGAATTTCAACAGCAGTATATTAATTCTTTCAAAATGACAGTAGTTCTTGTTTCAATACTGTACTTTCATGGTAAAAAACAAAGGTTTAAAAGTATCGCAGAGGGAGCTTTGGTAACGGTTATATTATGCCCGGTTTCACTAGTTTACTGTTGTTTTTCCAAGTTTTTCTTAACCTTTTATGGCAAAATGTTTCAGATTTTCCATTCTATGAGGTATCACTATAACCGTTAGTATTGAAACATTGCTACTCAATCTCCGGAGATCTCACATATATATTAATTACACTATTTTATTATTGTACATTTTTGTACATTTTTTATTCTTTTATAGTTTGAGTATAAAATTATTAAAGTGCAATGTAACACAGAACCTTGAATATTTATATCTGATTTATAATTATGACAAGCAATGAAGTAGAAACTGTAATACAATTGGATTGTCTTCAATTAAATATAAAATTGAGAACAAATAATTTATTAAATAATAACAAATAATCGCTTATGATTGTTTTTCAACCAATGTTATATTATTCTTTAACCAATATTTATGCAAATAATGAGAAAAGGGTGAATATTGAGATAATTGTTGGGATTCCATTGTTGATAAAGGTAGTATAATTTGTATACATATTATAGTAAAGGTTCTCCTCGGGGATATAGGGGTCCACGAAAGGGCATCGATAATTCTGTATAATAATACATTTATTTATTCTTCCTTTTTATACGTTGTCAATCCTTGCGTTTCAGCTTCAACTAAAATTATTGACTGGTTCTTGATCTTCATGTCATCTTCTGACACCGTATGTGATAATATACTGGCAACATGGTTACTAGCCAATATATGATAACCGGTGTTAATCCAGCAATAAAATATAAGGCGGATATCTCAGGATGGATGAGTTTCGATGTTTGTTCTTCGAAAAGTTCTGCGGTGATGCTATTGACGCCTTTTCATTTTGTGCAAAGAAAGAAAATATCAGAATATAGTGTCTTCTCTCGAGATTTACTGCACATTTCTCTGTTTCAGAAGGCATTGAAGATATCGTCTCTTCTAATAAAAGCATATCAATGGATTATTTTTTCGATTTCAACTAATACGGAAAATCGTTTCAGACATTTTACGCTACTCTCTTACTAATAAAAAGAAGGCAACTGGTTATATGATTCCAGTGGTATCAACCTTTGCTTTATTATTTTATAACGGAAAAGGCGAAGTCCATTAGAGGCACTAGTCGCTGCTTGAACAAGTTCAAAAGTTACTCTAGTTGCAAGATGTGAACTGGATATAAGATCCTACCTAATATTATTAATTTGAAAATATTTTCTTTTGAGAATATCTGACTTTTGAATGAAATGGAGAGAGAAGAAGCTCGAACGCAGACTGAATTGAAGTATTATGCTATCAGACAGAGTCCCCTTCAGCCCCCAATAACGCTTAGAAGAGATACAATTAACCAGCTACTCCTCGCAAGGGGGTAGCGTAGTAACAGCAGAAACTGCACGGTATATCCCATGTCCGAAGAATCTGCTCAGCAATGACAGAGTTGTCAGCTTTTGGTCTTTTTTTGCTTTTCCGGGCAGGAAAACAAAATAGGTTTCTGAAATTACTGTTATTTTTAGACCCAATAATAAGACTTCCTCTAACACATGCTTTGCAGTATTCGAACCACCAAACGCCAATTTTTTAAGGCTAAGACTATTGGCATATATGTGCTAAGCCAAGATCCTCCCATTTGTCTTCAGACTTACTGATTGTCCTATTTCAACACCTTTCTCAAAGGCCTTCCATGATATTATACCGTCGCTGGCGTGTCCTTTGGTTCGGTTTGTAACGCGATAATTTCTTCTTTTAGTATGTCTCTATTTTGAATATATAAGAAAAGTTGGCAACAGTGAAAAAATGGGATTTTCCAGAGAGGGATGGCGGACCATACCAGTGTAGGCTTTGAAACGAGAGAAATGGGATACGCACTATTCTAAATCCTTGTGTACCTACCTATCACAAGTATATCAAAAAATCTCAACTCTCTAGTATTACCTAAGCTTGCCTGAATAGAAGGAATAACTATACCTGTACCGTTCATATCATTAGTTCAAGGTCTGGCCAAATAATTCATGGCATCTTCTTTTCTTTTTCTAACTGTTGAATGACATATTTTAAACACACTATTATTTTCTCCTGATGAGATGTACTTTACAGTTCGTACCTGAACCAGCGGTTACGTCAATCTTCAGAGGCCCAACATAAACGGATTGGATATACGGCAAGTTGTTCGTACAACGCCTTCTTTTTAGCCGCTAAGTAAAAAATCTTAATTTATAGGTTCTCACTTGCCTTGAGCCTTTTCAGGTATTTAGGCAACATTCTTCTTTCAAAGTTTTTTTAGAAGGATTATGTAAGGTTTGAAGAATAAGTGCCTGAAACCTAGTTTAAATATAGGCAAAAACTAACTATTTTTTTTTGATGACACACTTTGGTATCATAGGGTCCATTCTTGACGTAAATGCTGCTGTTACAATATGCGTGCCTTTATTTTAATAGCACCACCGCGATTTTACCGCTTTTCGTCAGTTTACTGAGATGCGACAAAAAATATGCTGTCATTTTCCCAAAATGATCTGTTTCTTTTTCTTCGAGAAGATTTGTGCGCAACACTATTGTTCTAGAACAATTCACACCCTACGGATGTTTCCTTATACCTTCCGCTCAGATGAGCGTATTGGCATGATTAGCAGTGGGGGTAGGTATAAATATCCCTCGTTCAATAGAGTACCATGCAGCAATAGAAGCTTTCAGAATGTAGAATTCTTATGGTTTTTTATGTGTGCCTTTTTGCTTCCAAGTGCAGTCTGTGATTGGAAGTTCTTTTAGAATTATTTTTCGAAAAGTGCTCACGCATTTTCCTTTTGACCGACGTAGTACGTATGTATCCACTGAAGGAAAAGTATCGTAGTGAGAGTATACTTGTTTGACAAATATAGGATTGGGACGCAGTTTTTTACCGCCTTCTTACCTCGTCTTCTAAGGCGTTCCAATTTTTACTTTATGGCAGAGTTTGGCTAAAGCAACTAGTTCGTGAGCCAAAACTCTTCTTTTTTTCCAAATGTCCCAGAATTATCGTTCCAGTTCGGTGTAATTGAAAGAACAAAGTCCACGTTTTCCTGTTTGTTATTCCACCCTGAAATTGGAAGAAAAGTGTAGCGTACGATTTTCGACGCACTTTCTTTATGAAATTCTAACTATGCCAGTGATTGTTACGAACGTGGGGTTCTAGGAAGGTCTCATTATTGCATTCATGCTCGAAAATAGGCAACTGCCAAAAAGTGTATTTCTTACTTACTAATGGGCACAAAATATCATATTTTTGGCATAACATTTCCGTCTTCAGTCTATGCATGTACTTACAGATTTCTTATTGCACACCCAACATCCGCGGGTTCCTTACGGCGACACTTTTCTTTTATGTATTCAGTATCTTGATACCGTTAAGTTGACTGTACTGCTTAAATTGAGGAAAGCTAAGGCATTTCCAATATTTAGCAAGTACGAAACTGCGTGAACCAGTAACTGATCTCACACATCGAGTTTGTCGCAACGCATGCTCGCAAACCTCGTTGTATATATGATGATATATGATAAGTTTTACTCTTCTCAGCCAATATATTTTCAACTGCGAGGGCAATGCTTTCACCATCATGGTGAATAATTAGTAAGTCATGCGCCACATTTTTGAGCCACTGAATTCTTCCCAATATTGATCAAGGTAGGGCCGATGCGCCAGTGACACTATAAAAAATACTCATTAGATAAAAACTATAACTGCCCAATAACAATATGACCATAACTCAGCGTTGTTAAGCTTTCAACTGGTATCAAAACAGTTGAAGATGGACGATAAATAAAAAGCTACACAATTCGCTTATCCAATTATCGTATGTGAAGAGAGATTTGTGAAAGCGGCATGATTTAGCTATCTAGCAATGCATTGCGATCGCAAGCAAAAAGTCTCAACCTCGGCATCTCTTGAGTGTAAAATTGTAGATACTCATAATGAAAGTGTGTGCGACTTTTGCCACATCAGAGGCGACAGCCAATGAAGTGACTGACACGATAATCTTTCTTCGAAAAAAAAATCATATAACATCCTGAGCGGATAATCCTGGCTTGCTCAACATTTTCAGTAAGCACCATTTTATCTTGCCTCACATCATGCACTGTATAAAGGAAAACAGACAACAAGGCAAGCAGCTCTAACATTTAGTACAGATTGTGATACCCGCACCTTTTTTTGTTCTATAATTACTTTTTGTTGTTTGCACTGCCGCTTCTTATCCTCAGGACCAAGTCAAACCGTTATCATGTCTTCACAGCCATAGCTTTACATGAGTCACTGGATGAAACCAAATTTTGGTACTGTTTACCTCCTTGTGGTATTGCAGTGAGACACGTCCGCTGCAATCCAATCCGTGTACACGGTGAGCATGTAATTCAGAGAAATCATGTTTCCTGTGTTGAAGATTTCACATGATAATTATTTTGCTTAAGGGTTTGCATGGATAACAATCTTTCATACCCAACATATATCTTACTTTTGTGAGGTGCTCTAACTGCTACATCGTGTTTGAATCAAAATTTGACATTGCGTTTAAAAGCAAGAAAGAACTGGTCAAGAGTGAAAGCTTCCTTTAAAGGACGTCAGGTTACAATTATGTGATACTGCAAAAAAAGTGATTACGCTTTTCACTGAGTATATTGTGTAAATGAGGATTCCATAAAGACTTGCCTTTAATTTGAATATTCATGGTTGCTGCCTAAGCCTTCGCTTAAGCAAACTCTCAACGGAGGCACTGTAAAGTCAAACCCAGCCTAATAGAGGGAGTGGACATCAATAGTCATTGATATTCATGTGCTGCTCAAGGACGTAACAAACTAGGGGTATCTTCCGTAGTTAAAGATGAGCCCCTCTCAGTTACCTTGACAATGGCATTTTTCTGCCACGGCCATTACTAATGATTTTCATTTCGTACCCGCATGTTCTATTCATAGTGAAAATTTGGGGGCCAAGACGATGTTACATATTATGAGGCTGAATTTTCACATAAAGGTGATTGATTTTTCTTCCACAATCTGAATTTGAAAGAAATAGGAGAACCAAGAAAGCAGTTATGTCGTTGCCTATTATTAAAGTTCATTGGTTGGATCAATCCAGAGCATTCAGGCTCTTGTGGCTATTAGACCATTTGAAACTTGAATATGAAATTGTCCCTTATAAGAGAGATGCTAACTTTCGCGCTCCTCCAGAATTAAAGAAAATCCACCCATTAGGTAGATCTCCATTGTTGGAAGTTCAAGACAGGGAAACTGGTAAGAAAAAGATACTTGCTGAATCCGGTTTCATTTTTCAATATGTTTTGCAACATTTTGATCATTCGCACGTTTTAATGAGCGAAGACTCTGATATTTCCGATCAAATTAACTACTATTTGTTTTATGCTGAAGGTTCCTTGCAACCACCTTTGATGATCGAATTCATTCTTTCAAAGGTGAAGAATTCTGGTATGCCCTTCCCCATTTCATATTTGGCAGGGAAAATAGCAGACAAGATCAGTCAGGCTTACTCTAGTGGTGAAATGAAAAATCAGTTTGACTTTGTGGAGAGCGAGATTTCCAAAAATAACGGCTACTTGGTTGATGGGAAATTGAGCGGTGCTGATATATTAATGTCCTTTCCCTTGCAGATGGCATTTGAGAGAAAGTTTGCCGCACCTGAAGATTATCCTTCAATTTCCAAATGGTTAAAAACTATAACATCCGAGGAGTCGTATGCTACTTCTAAGGAAAAGGCACGTGCTTTAGGTAGCAAATTCTAAGTGTAACTTAACAGCGCTATATTGTTCGTAAGGCTCTCACGCCATGTGAGTTTTCCAAACATTTTTATACATATTTATGAGTATACACAATATGCTACGATACATAATGATCAACAGGTTATAGTAACGAACATGTATTATCAAATGATATAAAGGGAGATAAAAAACTACGTAACCGCAAAGACAGACCCTGCCTAGTCAACTTCTTTCAAAAGTGCTTCGATAGTTTCAGACAACGAAGAAGGTTTGGTTAGTGAAGAGTACCTTTCGTGAACTTTACCCTTTTTATCGACCAAAAATTTTTCAAAATTCCATTTGATTCCTCTCAGGCCTAACATACCAGATTTTTGACTCTTCAAAAATTTGTAAACGGGATCCTCATTGTTACCATTGACATCAATTTTCTTCATGATGGGGAAAGTAACACCATAGTTCAATTGGCAAAATTGGGCAATTTCTTCATCAGAACCTGGTTCTTGGTGGCCAAACTGATTGCATGGGAACCCGATGATAGTAAGTCCCTCATCCTTGTAACGTTTGTACAACGCCTCTAGTTCCTTGTACTGCGGGGTGAAACCACATTTGGAAGCAACGTTAACGATTAGAACCACTTTGCCCTTTAGTTGGTCGAATGGAAATGGTTGACCCTTTTTGTCGATAGGAGCTAACTTATAGAATTCTGACATGATGAATTTGAATACCTTACGAGATGACAGCTTAAAAAGATGAAGGTGGAGAGCTTTGCTTTTCCTATTCCTGTTTTATTTTAGTATTAAGGGAGTATACTATCTTTCCTGTGTCTCTTTTTCCTTTTCCTCTCTTTGACCTTTTCGTCCAGAAGTTAAAAATGAAAAAGTAGAAGTGAATGAGGAAAAGGAATAAAGGGTTGTTCAACCAGAAACAAGAAGATAGGCTTACGATTCATTGAAGAAGCAATATGGGCAACGTAGTCTTGGTTACTGGTGCGTCTCGCGGGATAGGCCTGCAATTGGTGAAAACTATCATGGAGAGAGACGCTGACTGCGTGGTTTACGGTGTAGCAAGAACAGAAGATAGTCTGCAGTCTTTGCAAAAGGAATACGGCGCAGACAGGTTTATGTACCGTGCCTGTGACATTACGGACAGGTCACAGGTGGCAGCTCTGGTCGAAGAAATCCGAAACAAGCAGGGAAAATTGGATAGTATCATTGCGAATGCTGGAATGTTAGAACCGGTGAAGTCTATCTCCCAGTCCACCTCCGAGTGTGACATCAACCAGTGGGAACGGCTATTCGATGTGAACTTTTTTAGCATCGTCACTTTGGTGACGCTGTGTTTACCCCTGTTGAAGAGCTCGTCAAAAGTTAGCAGCATCGTCTTTGTCAGCTCTGGGGCCAGTGTGAAGCCATACAACGGATGGTCTGCATACGGCTGCTCCAAAGCCGCACTGAACCATTTTGCCATGGACATCGCTAGTGAAGAGCCCAGTGACAAGGTCCGCACAGTGTGTATTGCACCGGGCGTCGTGGACACGCAGATGCAAAAAGATATCAGAGAGACGTTGGGCCCTCAGGGTATGAAACCTGAGGCTCTCGAGAGATTTACTCAATTGTACAAGACCTCGTCGTTGTTAGATCCTAAAGTGCCCGCAACAGTGCTAGCGCAGCTTGCGCTGAAAGGTATTCCCGATGCTTTGAACGGCCAGTATCTCCGCTACAACGATGACCGGCTTGTGCCGGTGCAGGGCTAATGCTGGCACTGTGTTGTGTAAACGAGTATGCTTACACTTTTTACCTGCCAAGCTTTCATTGAGTGCCTGCGATGAGCAACAGTTTTTGTGCGGCCATTTCTGTGCCAAGAACCGGTTTGATTGTATCACCGATGGAATCCCGCGGTGTTTTCTCAAAACCAAGAGAATATATATAATGCACATACACATATATATATATATATATGTGTATGATGATAAGAAGAATAATTAAGACAGAGGCACAGTGTTAGGTGGTAAGAGAATTCCAACTATAGTCGGCAACACGTTAGATAGAACATGGGTAAAGTCATTTTAGTTACTGGTGTATCCAGAGGTATTGGTAAGTCCATCGTGGATGTCCTTTTTAGCTTGGACAAGGAGATAGTTGTATACGGCGTGGCCAGATCAGAGGCTCCATTGAAGAAGTTGAAAGAGACATATGGTGACAGGTTCTTCTACGTCGTTGGAGACATTACCGACGATTCAGTGTTGAAGCAATTGGTAAGCACCGCTGTTGAGGGCCATGGCAAGATCGATTCGTTGGTCGCCAATGCAGGTGTCCTAGAGCCCGTGCAAAATGTCAATGAGATTGACGTCAATGCCTGGAGAAAGCTGTATGACGTCAATTTTTTTAGCATCGTTTCTCTGGTTGGCATTGCGCTGCCTGAGTTGAAGAAGACCAACGGTAACGTAGTCTTCGTCAGTTCGGACGCTTGCAACATGTATTTCAGCAGTTGGGGTGCATACGGCTCCTCAAAGGCCGCTTTAAACCACTTTGCTATGACGTTAGCCAATGAGGAAAAGCAGGTCAAGGCGATTGCCGTGGCTCCAGGTATTGTGGACACAGACATGCAAGTAAACATCAGAGAGAACGTGGGACCATCTTCCATGAGCGCGGAGCAATTGAAGATGTTCAAGGGCTTAAAGGAGAACAACCAGTTGCTAGACAGCTCTGTGCCAGCGACAGTCTACGCCAAATTGGCTCTACGTGGTATTCCAGAGGGTGTTAATGGCCAGTATTTGAGTTACAACGACCCTGCCTTGAAGGACTTTATGCCTTGAGACTTTGTGTGTATATAGGTATCGTTATATACTAGTCGATGAGTCAAAAGACACTTTTACACTTGAGTACATTTTGCATATTTTTGATTTTTTCCAGCGGAATTTGAAATTTCGCTCTCAACTGCCAAATTCCCTTGCGATTTCAGTGACAAAGAGTCATAAAGTCATCCTCGAGAACCCACCATAAAGTATATAAAAAGGCTGTATTCCTAGATGGCAACAGGTATTTTCAAGAATACTTCGGAAAGAGACAACGAACAAGTTATATTTCACCCACCTGGAAAAATGCCTTCCGTCACTTTACATTTGAGAGCTGAAACTAAGCCTCTAGAGGCACGTGCTGCCTTAACGCCCACTACAGTCAAGAAGCTAATAGCTAAGGGTTTCAAAATATACGTGGAAGATAGCCCACAATCAACTTTCAATATTAACGAATACCGTCAAGCAGGAGCCATTATAGTGCCTGCGGGTTCATGGAAGACCGCTCCACGCGACAGAATTATTATAGGTTTGAAGGAAATGCCTGAAACGGATACTTTCCCCCTAGTACACGAACACATTCAGTTTGCTCACTGTTACAAAAACCAAGCTGGGTGGCAGAATGTCCTTACCAGATTTATTGAGGGCCACGGTACTTTGTACGACCTGGAGTTTTTGGAAAATGACCAAGGTAGAAGAGTCGCTGCTTTTGGATTTTACGCTGGGTTTGCGGGTGCAGCCCTTGGTGTAAGAGACTGGGCATTCAAGCAAACACATTCTGACGATGAGGATTTGCCTGCAGTGTCGCCATACCCTAATGAAAAAGCATTGGTCAAAGATGTCACCAGGGATTATAAAGAGGCGTTGGCCACAGGTGCCAGAAAACCAACAGTGTTGATCATCGGTGCGTTAGGGAGATGTGGCTCTGGTGCCATCGATCTTTTACACAAAATTGGTGTTCCTGACGCTAACATATTAAAATGGGATATGAAAGAAACCTCTCGTGGTGGCCCTTTTGAAGAAATTCCACAAGCAGACATCTTCATCAACTGTATATATCTGTCAAAACCAATTGCTCCTTTCACTAACATGCAAGAACTAAATAACCCTAACAGAAGACTAAGGACTGTGGTGGACGTATCAGCAGATACTACCAACCCTCACAATCCAATCCCGATATACACTGTGGCCACTGTGTTTAACAAACCCACCGTTCTAGTACCCACCACTGCCGGACCCAAACTATCTGTTATCTCTATCGACCACTTGCCTTCTCTACTGCCAAGAGAAGCTTCAGAATTTTTCGCTCATGACCTTTTACCATCTTTAGAGCAATTGCCTCAAAGAGAGACCGCTCCTGTCTGGGTTAGGGCCAAGAAGTTGTTCGACAGACATTGTGCTCGTGTTAGAAGATCTTCAAGGTTATAGTTTACGTTTTATATATGTACATTCTCAATTACTTCTGACATTTATAAGTTTTAATTTTTTTTTTCCTTTTTTTGCTGCTTTTCGTTTCTTAGTAAATTGTCTTTTCATTACACTGATAGATATATATATAAATATATATACGTAAAAAAGTAATATTAACTGACAATTAAATCGTTCAACATTCTTGTCGTTTGCAGATTCGACAACTTCGACTTGAATGCAGTTTTCATCCTTTCGTTTCCCAGTAAGAACTTTGCTAATGCAATTCTTAAGTATTCTGAGATTAATTCACTTATATGATTAATGGAATTATCTTGATTGCCAAACTTGTACATGATGAACCATGTTAAAAGTAGTAATGTCAAGGGTATCCAGAAAAATATTAGCATCTTATCATTTTGGAAGTTTTGTTTATTCTGAAAAAATCGATTAAATTGCTTTTTCAAAAACTCTTCTTCTTCCTCATATTCGTCTTCTTCTGAGTTCTCAGAGTTTTCAATATTGGATGACTGTTCCATAATATTGTCTTGATTTACCGCTTCCGACTTATCATCTTTTCCCCAGGATAGTGGAAATAGATCCTCATACTTTGGCAAGTCATCATTAATACGATGTAAAACTCTATTCCAGAGGGACGTACTGCCATTATCCTCACCCGCAACATTCGTGTTAGGCCCAGTATTAAGAGATTCGCTTTTTTTTTCCCTACTCTCAACTCCTGGTTGCTCTAACTCATCAGTAACAAACAAATCTTCATCCCCATCTTCTTCAAAATCACTTTGATCGTACTCAGAATAACTTGAATTGTCAAATAGCTGTAGGGTAGGATGCTGAATTTCCATGCGAGCAGGAATTACTAGGCTTTGGTTTTCGAATAAGTTTTCATTGAGAGATTCGTTATCCAACAGGCTTGAATTGAAACTGGATTGTGAATATTTTCTGCTAATAGAATAATTACTGTCTGTTTCTGCGTTGTCAGTAAACTTTGTACCGTCTTGAAACACTTCAAATAATGACAATACCTCGTTGACATAAGCGTTATTATTATGAACAAAGTTATGATTGTCTCTGTTTTCTTGTTTTTTGTTAATGTCTTTTGCTTGGACGTGGTTTGCTATGAATATTTCCTTTGCGGTTAATCCGTTGTGTGACTTTAGCAAATAATTGACTTTACAATTTAATAGCATCTTAATAATTTTGGGGTCACCACTTATGCATGCAAAGTGTAAGGGAGTTAACCCAAAGGAATCGATATCGTTAACACGGGCACCTTTTTTTATTAGTGTGTATACCAGGCTTGAATAGTTCTTTAAGCATGCGAGATGTAATAAAGTTCTTCCCAAAGAATCGCATATGGAAATATTGGAGTTGATGTTTAATGATTTTATAACTTTTTGTATCAAGACTTCATCTGAGTAAAAAACATTAGTATTCATATTCACGTTATGTTGATTTGGTGAGGGGCCCGTGCTACCATTTGTACCACTATCAGGAGAGTCATTACCAACAATTCTCTTGGCAATATTTCTTGCGTCTTCTAATTTACCATTCATCTTTAATCCCACGATTTGCAAAGCTAATTCAATCAGTTGTCTATCAGTATCGTCAACATAGGTGAATATGGCTTTTTTATTATCATTGATCTCAATTTCTTGGGGAAGGTCGTCAGCGTTGTTTTCACTATTCGTGTCGGTAATCGAAACAAATACCTGACCTGCATAGGCTGCAGGAGGAAGATAGGTAACGATAGTAGTCTCACTCCAGCATTGAGTGGAAAGGGCAAGATTTGCGCCGAACTTTACGGAAAGGCCATCTTTGAAGTTGCAACCTAATAAAGTAACTTCAATACCACCGTTGATTGGTCCTTGTGAGGGAATAACACGATTGATTGATGGTAATGAATTGTTATTATTAGTATTATTGTTTTTCATTGCGAAATCTTGCATTGCATGTAAGGACGGATTTATCGTGTTACCTACTGAACTTATTGAATTCGAGAAGGAATGCTTGAATAAAGGTTTACCGATGTCATTCTCCAAATTGTTGCGGGCCCTTTTCCGTTGATTTAATTGACTCTGCTGTTCGATATTTGTTAAGGAGATGGTGCGGACTGGGTTATCGTTATCACGGTGGTAGTTGAATGACTCGGAGCCCTCCTCGCTCATAGATGTTGGTGATGGGATATGTTGGTTGGGTAAAGAAAGGTTGAGTGATAAGTTATTATTCTGTAGTAGGTCTGTCTGTTGAGAAATGGAATATTGGAAAGGTGCATTTTTATCTTTAAATGGAATATTACTCACCTGACTACCATTGTCATATGGATTGTGCTGATAAGTATATTGAAACGGCATATTTTCATCTTTACTCAATTGATTGTTATCGGTTGAATAATATTCTGTGGTAGATTCTTCTTCTGTTAATTGCCTTCTAGACGAAGTGGTGGTGTTATTGAATTTATTAGTATCCATATTGGCTGGTTTTCTATCCGTGATCATAATGGGCGTTGTAGTGTACTTACCCAATAATCGATTTTGCCAATCAGTTATGGTGAATAATATGACAAAGCCATTATTTGCCTTATGATGCCTGCAATAACAAACTAGTCTGGTAGTTAATTCAAACTCCTTAACATTATCGAAAGTTTTCATTATAGGAAAAACCTGTTTATTATTGAATACTACTAACCTTCTGTTAATATTATTACACCATAATAGATTATCTGCGATACCTGACTTCCTTCTAGCGGCTCTTCTTTGTTCTCTCTTCACACATTTTGTACAAACATTTGTCGTTCTGTTACTTACAGCACATAGAACAAATGCATTGATATACAGGAGATTTTTCCTGAATTCTTCGGAAAATTCATCAATATTTTTCTTCAAGTAGAATTTCTCCCTTGAAATGGAATCGCTTGGCAAATATACCATATTTTGACTTAAAGGTGTTTCTGATGTAACTTTCACTTTCAGTTTGAGTTGATTCTCTACTCTGGATACTTGTGGCAAACCTGAGACCTCTACTTGCAAGGTTAGCTGGGCCGCATTTACTTTAAGATAGTCCAAAGGATTTATATAGACAGAGTGAATCGTCTCCTTTCTTCCAAATACAATCTCATCATGAGCGGGACTGCCCATATTATTTTCTTTAAAAAGCTTGTTTCCGTGCTCATTCTCTTCCTCTTTCTTTAAACCTCTGCTACCTTCCATTTCGTCCTCCAGAGGAGTAGACACATTTTCGTTGCTATGAGTATTGTTTCCAATTTCGTCGAAAGAGAGTAGATTAGGTGAATCATCAGCCTCATCTGTCTTGATAAAATTTTGAAAATTAGCAGCCTCATCAATATTAATATGGGCCATGCTGTCATCCTGATATATGGGAGACCCGTTTAGTAGGAAATCATCCAAAAGCTGTGACTCCATTACGCTATTACTGTGCAACTGAGATATGTGAGGGTCGCTTCCAGGTGTTTCTGTTAAAAACTCGCTGTTCTGATGCATGACGAATTGTTTAATCCGCAAAAGATCCTTCAATAAGTACCTTTAAAGGCGCAATAAAGGGAGAAAATAAGATCTAATCTTTGAAACCTCAAGAACGACTGTTGATCAAGCGCCACTGTCCTTTTAAAAGGCTTTCGGCGGCTGTATTTTCTGGTTTAGAACTCACCCATTTAAAAATGTTGAGTAATTTGTCATGATTTACGAAAATAAAAAGAAATATGGTGCATACAGGGCACATCAAATGCCCTGAACTAAATTGTTAGGTCAATGTTCTCGTAGTATTGTTTATAAAATATGCCCTACTCATTTTTTATTAAAACCCTGGGCTTAAATTGGTATGAAATAAATGTACCATTTTTAGATAAGATAAGGGTGGTCGGCAAATGAAGGAAGAGAGAGATAAGATAAGATGATAAGCGAATAAATGAAAATAGATAAGATGGACAAAAAGGTACAAGAGGGCCTTTTGTGTGCATTCACATATATAAATCAATACCAGACATTTAGCCTCCCCTTGACGCTTATCTTGCTGGAAAAAGAAAACGTGTGTAACAAAGATGGTGACAGTAATTGCAGAGACATTGACGATAGAGTCGTTCAAGGAATATGGAACGATTATCTCGCCAGATGAAGAAATATCGAGACTTCACAGTCTCGAGAAAGGTGCGAACCAGGGGACTGCAATCAAACTGCTTCAAGTAAGCCGGGTAGAGAACGGGTCTACTAAAGAAGCTCCTAATTGGAACTTATTCCGTTGCTTCCCACAACCACACCTGAATAGAGCGTTCGCTCAAGGCTCTAATCAGGGAATTTCTCATTCGATTAAAGTACTTGAAAAACATCCGTGTAGTTCGCAGACGTTTGTGCCCATGGGGAGGGCGTCCGCTGAAGTAGCATACTTGGTAGTAGTCGCTAAGGAATTTGAAAATAAACCGGACTTGTCTACGTTGAGGGCCTTTACGTGTTTAGGTAATCAAGCTGTCACCTATGGCATAGGCGTCTGGCATGCGCCCATGATAGTGCTTGGCAAGCAAGAGCATTTGGACTTTGCAGTCTTGATCTACGAAAGCCTAGAGCAAGAGAAGCCCGAGAAGGACTGTGTGGAAGTACACTATAACGATGGTGACATTTATATCACCGTCTAGATGGTATTGCGACTGTGTGTTAAGTAAATATGTAAATTTCCCTGTATTATTAATTTTATAGCTTTACGAAATTCGACATAATTCTTCGCTGAAAGTTGCCGTGCAGTAGAATATTGCGGTTTTTGAAAAATTGCGTTAACTTTTTCTTATCTTAGATAAGGGATTTTGAAGAAACTGTCATCTCAATTGATTTTCATCAACTATGTTAAACAATGAGTATAAAACGAGGACATGTAGGAGTATATTTTTTATCTTCCTTTTCTCATGTGATTGTTTAATCACTTATAATATGCGTCATAACTACGCCGAAGAACACTGAACAATGGTGAAGATTAGCTTGGATAACACTGCTTTGTATGCGGACATAGACGCAACCCCTCAATTTGAACCCTCCAAAACTACCGTGGCTGATATTTTAACCAAAGATGCCTTGGAATTCATCGTTTTGCTACATAGAACTTTCAATGCAAGACGTAAAGAACTTTTAGCTAACAGAAGCGATTTACAGTCAAAATTGGACTCTGGCGAATATCGATTTGATTTCTTGTCTGAAACTGAACAAATCAGAAATGATCCTACTTGGCAAGGTGCTATCCCTGCTCCGGGCTTAATCAACAGATCCAGTGAGATTACTGGACCACCATTGAGAAATATGTTGGTTAACGCTTTGAACGCAGAAGTGACAACATACATGACCGATTTCGAGGATTCATCATCTCCAACTTGGGAGAATATGATTTATGGCCAAGTTAATCTTTACGATGCCATCAGAAATCAGATCGACTTCAAAACTCCAAGAAAGGAGTACAAGCTGAAGGATGACATTTCAAGACTGCCTACTTTGATCGTTAGACCTCGTGGCTGGCATATGGTGGAGAAGCACCTTTATGTAGATGATGAACCAATTAGTGCCTCTATATTTGATTTTGGTTTATATTTTTACCATAACGCTAAAGAGTTGGTTAAAATTGGTAAGGGCCCTTACTTTTACTTACCAAAAATGGAGCACCACCTAGAAGTAAAACTATGGAATGACATCTTCTGCGTTGCTCAAGATTTCATTGGTATGCCACGTGGTACTATTAGAGCTACTGTTCTGATCGAAACTTTGCCAGCAGCTTTCCAAATGGAAGAGATTATTTATCAAATAAGACAGCATTCTAGTGGTCTAAATTGTGGTCGTTGGGATTATATATTTTCAACGATTAAGAAATTGAGAAACTTGCCTGAACACGTTTTGCCTAATAGAGACCAAGTGACTATGACTTCACCATTTATGGATGCTTATGTTAAAAGATTGATCAATACGTGTCACCGTAGAGGTGTTCACGCAATGGGTGGTATGGCTGCACAGATCCCTATCAAGGATGATCCAAAGGCTAATGAAATTGCTATGAACAAGGTTCGTAATGACAAGATCAGAGAAATGAAGAACGGACATGACGGGTCATGGGTTGCACACCCTGCATTGGCACCAATCTGTAATGAGGTTTTCAGTAACATGGGTACAGCCAACCAAATATACTTTGTTCCTGATGTGAATGTTAAATCATCCGATTTATTGAACACAAAGATCCAAGATGCACAAGTCACAGTTGAGGGAATTAGAGTTAACTTAGACATTGGCTTGCAATATATGGAGGCTTGGTTGAGGGGATCTGGTTGTGTGCCAATTAATCACTTAATGGAAGATGCCGCTACTGCAGAAGTGTCGCGTTGTCAATTGTACCAATGGGTTAAACATGGTGTTGTTTTAAGTGATACTGGTGATAAAGTAACACCGGAATTGACCGCCAAGATATTGGATGAGGAGACCACAAAATTGGCTTCAACAAGTCCACTAGGTGAAAAGAATAAGTTCGCCTTGGCAGCTAAGTACTTTTTGCCTGAAGTTACCGGTAAAATTTTTAGCGATTTCTTGACCACTTTATTGTATGATGAAGTCATTAAGCCAAATGCTAAACCAATTGACTTAAGTAAATTATAGAACTTTAGTTAATTACTAATAAATTAATACGTATGTAACCTGACGAATATTTCAAAGAACCTAGGACGCTCTTTTCTCGCATAATCCAATCAAGTATCAATTGATAAGCCTCTTGATAAGATACGAGAAGCGGAACTCAGATTTTTATCCATCTCAGGTTGAAATTGAACATTTAAAAACCGTAAGAATACACAAAAGGAATGAAATGCTTACTCTTGACACGAGAAAAATGCAAAGGGATAGGAAAAACCAGCTAAGTTAGAAGATCCAACGATGGAAACAAAAATACTTGTCGTCAATCCTAATAGTTCAAAAACAATGACTGATTCCTTGCAGGAAACCATTGAAAAGACTTTCTCAAAGGAATCATTTAAAATCAGTTACTTCACAGGACCGGATGCCTCACCACGGCAGATCGATGGCGAGGAAACAAGTATTGAAAGTATGAAGGCCTGTCTTCCCCTCATAGTTGATGATCAGGAATCGGTTTATTACTTTCAGAATTTTGATGGGATATTGATCGCCTGTTTCTCCGACCATCCTTTGGTGACAGAGATAAAATATAGGGCCGCTAAAGAAAAGAGCAATGTCTCGGTTGTTGGATTATTAGATAGCAGCATCCATTATTGCGACTTGATCGGAAAGAGGTTTTCTATTATCACTTCAAATAAAGAATGGATCCCCATATTGAATAATTCTGTAGAATCGAAATTTTTGACAAGGAACACAATTGATAAAAATCTGTGGAAAGGTACTGTATCCACTGACCTACAGGTCCTCGACTTGCATAGCCCAAAAAATTTTCAGCAAATTGCGGATATTATTTGCGAGGAGAATATTAGAAAGCTTGATTCAGAGATTGTAATATTGGGTTGTGCAGGGTTCTCAGGGTTACAAAATAAACTCGCAAAAAGATTCGAAAAGGATGGTATATTGTTTTTGGATACGATTGAAATCGGTTTGGAGATTTTAATTACTATGATAAAGTTCATTAAATCACAATATAAATAGAAATATAATTGTTTTTGTAAAGGTGTATTTATTAACGTTTTGCTTTAAAACGGACAGAAACCAAAAAATAACAAGAACATAGCTCAAGAAAAACATAATTGATTTTTAACACAAAAAAGATTAAACTTGTATCGAATTTTTCTCCTTTAAAGTAGTAAGAATGCATAATTTCAAAATATACAGTAGTTAAATAATTATTGATAATATTCATTAGTACCCCCAAACTCTTACTCTTTTCACTCCACCGTCTGGAATAATCTTTAATTTGACATGAGAGACTCTTATATTCTTACGTATCTCATACACATGCTCTTTGTCAGGTCCCGTCTTTGACTTTCCAACTAGTTCTACCCATGTTTTTTCATCAATGTTACCACTTGATCCTGGCTCCTTCAAGCAACCTTCCACACTAATAAACTGTGGGAAGTTCCCCCTAAAATGTGCTGTATCGACAATAATTTTTTCAATGAAGGTTGATTCTCTGCCAAGTTGAATTATGACCCAATCAGCATGGCCTGGTTCTCTTGACCTTCTGGTTTCCCAGCCGTCAGACATATCATGACCTCGTCCTGGCAGCAACAAGTTATCAGTTGAACCAAAATGTTGGTCAGAACATTCCAAAGCCACAGCACCATTGCAAACATAAGCCAAATCAATTACATGATTTTTGGTTTTTAATTCTGGAGGAACCACTCTTCCGTATAATCTAAATCTGGCAATCCCTCCATCAGGGTACATTTTAAGCTTGATGTGAGTGAACTTTTCTTCAGTAAGGCCGTTACTTCTGATGAAAAGGTGTCTTTGCGAAGGACCACATTCAAATTTCTCAACAATCTCAACCCAACGTGAGTCATCCTCCACTATATTACCTTCTTCACCCTCGTCATAAAGCGCCTCAACTGAAACGAATGGTGCTTGATTACCATTGAAAAATGCAGTGTCGACTTCACCACCAATAATGTGGGCAGCAGCAACTCCCATCTTGATGATAACCCAGTCGTATTCCATCTCATTATGCCTTCTCGTCTCCCAGCCATCGTACCACGCTCCTGAGGGAACAAATTTAGTACGATCACATATTGGGTCACTTGGCTTAAGTAAATTCTCGGCAGCGGCGAACCATTCATCTGAAAAGGAAACTACTTTACCACCTAGCTTGGATCCTATAACATCTACTGCTTTGTTTTGGGAAGTGATTATTGACTTGAATTCAGCTTCTTCAGATAAATCAAAGAACTTCATTTCTGACGAAGGGACTAATTGAGGCAAGTTGGTTTGTTACGCAAATTTATAATTAGTACAAATCACAACGAAATTCACTGCCATTCTTTTATAATATTTTTTTTTCAGATATAGTGTCTGCTATTTGAAGCTTTTTTTCAACCGAGTTTCTGTTTCGTTCCTTTATTCTTATCTTATCGCTTATCTTATTTTTAGATAAGACACCGGAACTATCCGAAGTTTTTGATAGGATCGAACGAACGCAAGTTTGGCAGCTCCATGGCAATTTGGTAAATCGAAAGTACGCCATTCCCACAGGAAATTATAATGATGCTGCGAATTATATTAGTAAATCTGCTTAACAAAAGTATATAAAAATAAACAAAATGAATATTAAGGTTGTTTAAATGTATAATAACTTCTTCGTACTATGTGTATGGAAGGTTGAGGTGGAACTTTTATTCAGTAAACTATCTTTTCATCAGTACTATCATAGATACTGATAGTATCATCACATAAATCATCTCTACGCAATTCGTTCTTCCAATCTTGTTCAAAATCCTCAACATAAGCCCATCTTTGGAACCAGCCTTTCTCTGTTAAGAAATTGGTTACCGGAGTACCTGGGACTGGGAAAAAATAGCACAACGTGAGGTATATCACTGCACTAATGAAGAAACCCACTGGATAACCTAGGTAGTATAGTCTCATCGCACCCTCTGAAACTGTAATTTTGGGGGCGCCCACATCACCTATAAAGCCCGGCAAATTTGGTGCAATACCGCAAATATACGCAACAAAAGCCCTCCAATTGACACCAAATCTATTTCCGAACATGTAGAAGGAGCCCTTTTGAGCCAGGAATAAATGTGTCAATTTCACGTACCCTCTTCTTACCACAAAATAATCAGAGCAAATGACACCAGCAATACTAGAAAGGAAAATTGCATAAGCTCCTAAAGCACTGGTGAACTTACTTGAGCTGGCCATCAGGTTCCATGGACAGATACATAGAGCCATTGCCACACAGAATAGAGAGCCTCTTCTAATGTTAATATATCTTGGAAACAAAGCAGTCATATCTGCACCACATGCCAATGAGTTGGCAGAGATATTTGTACCTAATTGAGCTAGGGCAAATACAAAGGAAATCAAAAAGACACCAGCTCTAGTGCCTCTTGTGTAAGTAGTCTCCAAAAATTGACCCAAGACGTCCAAGGGTGACCAATAGTTGACCCCATATAAATGATAACCAGCTGCAGTAACAATAATACCAATCAAACAGGTGATAGCAAAGAATAATGGGATAGCAACCAATTGTGGCCACAGAGATGCTTGAGGATTTTTGGCAAATCTACCGAAATCAGGAGCGTTGATAATCAAAGCAGCAAAGTTGGCAATACAGGCCATCAGGGATCTGACGAATATCCAAGAAAACTCGGAACCATGAGGTGAGGAATCATTTAGCGACCCCAATTCAATTTTACCGTGCGATTTCTTCAAAGCCCAAATCAAGAATCCAAAGGCTGCAAAGGGGATTAAGGCTGCCTTTACCGTAAACAGATGCCTAATTTTATGAGGTGCCACTAGAACAAATGGTATACTGACCACCCAAAATATGAAGAAACACATGAACTCGAAAGTAGTACTATTTGGAGAACCAAAATGGTTTGGAATTCTATCTTCCAAATTCTTACCAAAGATAGATTTCAGCATCAGCGCCACAGGTGTAGCACCTAACCATGCTTGCACTGCGTACCATACTATAGCCATAACAACACGATTTATAATCGGCCACATGGAAAAGAAAATACCAAACGAGGCCCTGACAGTAATGGGGAAGGCCAAGTGATATGCAGAACCAATTCTCGAGTTCAACACCACGAAAACACCTGCAAAAGTATAACCAATCCAAACTGTAAGCCAACATTGCCACCAATTCAGACCTAATTGTAGACCTGTACCAGCAATTTGCCACGTATTAATATTGAAACAGTCTGCCAACCAGAAGTATAAGTAGTTGAACCAGGACCAGCACCTTCTCTCTTCTTCAACTGGTTTCAAGTCTCTGTTATACAAAAAGGACTCTTTCAGCGAAACATTCAACGTTGTCTTATCTAACACAATGTAGTCATAGTATATTTTACTCCAGAAGGATTTCGTTTCAGGCAATGGCGTGATTTCGCTCTCCTCTATCGAAGAGTTGTCCACATAGACATTTGTGCTGATATTTTTGTTCTTGTTAAATCTCCCGTCCTCGACGTCTATAACATCATTTTCATTATTGTTAGTGTAAGATACAATAGATGTGGAGGGCTGAACATTCTTCCTCGAAGGGTTACTGAAAATAGCACTTAAAGCGTCGCTAGCCATTCTTGCTTTTGTTGATGCTATATGTTACAAGATATACAAGCTGAACCTTAAACTTCAAAATGAAATCAGAAGCAACTCTATGTCCTTAATATACACATTAACCTAATTTATTTATACTTCTTCTTCCCCGTTTATTTTCCACTCTTCTATTCTCACCACTAACTGATCAAGTATCTTGATTACAAGTCTGTTTCTCTGATACTATACCTCTCTATGCTAATCATTGGACACAATCTTTCAAGGGAACCTTATCGACGTGACAGCAAACCACTTAATCGAACCTATTACTCCTTCTCATTCCCCCGGAAAAGGGTAAACATCCTAGATCTTCAATTACACATACGCACTTCTTATCGTAACCATTCGATTAGAGGCGCTATTTTGTATGCGGCAGCAAGTACAGATGGTCGGAGAAAACGCGGGCGCACTTTATCTGACGGAATATTTCCATTGATAAGAAGGCAATAGTGATAAGAGATGCAGGCTCGAGCCATATTGGACCCGAGAGTTGCAAGAAAGAAAGGAAGCGCAGGTTTCGAATCTATTGTCTCTTATTGCGATTGATCGGGTAAACACAAAAGTGTTGATGGTGGACTGACGGGAGTTTATCAAGAAAGCTGGTTCAAAATTGCGGTGGTTAGTCATCTATATAGAGGGGCATATCTCATCGAAAAAAGAGGACGATGAGCTAGCGCAAAAGTTATGAAAGCTCTTTAGTATCTCTCAATTGCAGGTATCCCTTTTTCTATTGGCCATCTTCGGTTTAAGTTAGAAAAGTGTATACGTAAGAACATACAGACAAAGAAAGTGAAATATAGCGAACGACAAGATGCCCATCAATGCCATCACTTCCAACAATGTCATTATCAATGGTGCAAACAAGGCTGCAACTATTGTGTATTCGACAGAATCAGGAACGATTCTGGATGTTTTAGAAGGATCTGTGATTCTGGAGAAAAGTGAGATAACCAAATACGAAATAGATACGCTAGAGAACGTATCCCCATGTACAATTCTTCCGGGACTTGTGGATTCTCATGTTCACTTGAACGAGCCTGGGAGAACCAGTTGGGAAGGATTTGAAACGGGAACTCAAGCTGCCATTAGCGGTGGGGTCACAACGGTGGTTGATATGCCGCTAAATGCTATTCCTCCGACGATAAACGTTGAGAATTTGCGGATTAAATTGAAAGCTGCTGAGGGCCAAATGTGGTGCGATGTCGGGTTTTGGGGTGGACTTGTGCCACACAACTTGCCAGACCTAGTTCCGCTCGTTAAAGCAGGTGTTCGTGGGTTCAAAGGATTCTTGCTCGATTCGGGTGTGGAGGAGTTCCCCCCCGTTGGCAAGGAGTATATCGAAGAAGCATTAGAGATCTTAGCTGAGAAGGACACTATGATGATGTTTCATGCTGAGTTTTCCAAGGTAGACGAAGGCGAACAGCAGCTCGAGGAAAGTCATCGTAAGTATTCTTCGTTTTTATCTTCAAGACCGGATTCTTTTGAGATAGACGCCATCAATTTGATTCTCGAATGTTTGAGAGCCAGAGATGGCCCAGTACCTCCTGTACACATAGTTCATCTAGCGTCAATGAAAGCGGTTCCCTTGATCAGAAGGGCACGTGCTTCAGGATTACCTGTCACAACAGAAACGTGCTTCCACTATTTGTGTATTGCTGCAGAGCAAATCCCAGACGGAGCCACTTACTTTAAATGCTGTCCACCCATCCGTTCTGAATCTAACCGCCAGGGCCTCTGGGATGCATTGCATGAGGGAGTCATAAGCTCAGTAGTCAGTGACCATTCGCCTTGCACGCTGGAGTTGAAGAAGCTGCAAAAGGGTGATTTTCTTGATGCTTGGGGAGGAATCGCTTCTGTTGGACTGGGTTTGCCGTTGATGTTTACTCAGGGTTGCTCTCTAGTTGACATCGTCACATGGTGCTGCGAAAATACTGCCAAACAGGTGGGACTATCTCACCAGAAGGGCAGTATAATCCCCGGGTACGATGCTGACTTGGTAGTGTTTGATACTGATAGTGAGCACAAGATTACTAATTCAACCGTCCTCTTCAAAAACAAGTTAACCGCTTATGACGGAATGACGGTCAAGGGTACAGTCTTGAAAACTATACTAAGAGGCCAGGTGGGATATACGAATACCAACGGAGTGTCGAAGAAACCATTAGGCCAAACTTTGCTGGACTCCAGACGTTAAATCAAAAGCTCCTTCTTCTTAAAAGGTATTTCTTAGAAACAATAAGTAACCGCTTCATAAAAAGATATATACATATACAAATCTACTGATAGTTAAGCTTGTTATTTTTCAAATGATACGATTTCCAACAATCTATCAATATCTTCAATCTTCATCCACAATCCCACGGCGACATTTTCTAATTGTCTTGGCACTAAAAAAAAATGTAGTGAAAAAAAAATTCGAGCTCATCGAATGCATGTGGTACAGATAAAACGTGGAAAAGGCAGGCAGAAGTAGCACAATATTCTAAATAATATGACAGATAATACAACTCTAGCCGATGAGGAAGTTACCAGAATATTAGGAGGCATATATCTCGGCGGAATTCGTCCCATTATTGACCACAAACCATTAGGTGCAGAATTAAATATCACTCATATTCTTTCCGTTATCAAGTTCCAAGTTATTCCCGAGTATCTAATAAGGAAGGGTTACACGCTAAAAAACATTCCCATTGATGATGATGATGTGACAGATGTACTGCAATATTTCGACGAAACTAACCGATTCATTGATCAGTGTTTGTTCCCAAATGAAGTTGAGTACTCGCCCAGATTGGTAAATTATAAGAAGAAACCACAACGTGGTGCTGTTTTCATTCATTGTCAAGCAGGGATTTCGAGATCTGTAACTTTCGTAGTGGCCTACTTAATGTACCGCTATGGATTAACACTATCAATGGCCATGCATGCTGTTAAGAGGAAGAAAGCGAATGTTGAACCAAATGAAAATTTCATGGAACAATTAAATCTCTTTGAGAAAATGGGTGGGGATTTTGTTAACTTTGACAACCCTGCCTATAAGCAATGGAAGCTAAAGCAATCCATCAAGTTAGATCCATCAGGTAGTGAATTGGTTTCCAATGCTGGTATGTTTAAGGATTCAGAATCGTCGCAGGATCTGGATAAACTAACTGAAGCTGAGAAAAGCAAGGTTACCGCAGTGAGATGTAAGAAGTGCAGAACCAAACTGGCGTTATCCACATCATTTATTGCGCATGACCCGCCTAGTAAGGAATCATCAGAGGGACATTTTATCAAAAGAGCTGCCAATTCTCATCGTATTATCGATATTCAAGAATCACAAGCGAATTGTTCGCATTTTTTTATCGAACCTTTAAAATGGATGCAACCTGAACTGCAAGGCAAACAAGAGCTAGAAGGCAAGTTTTCATGCCCAGGCTGCTCTAGTAAAGTCGGTGGGTATAATTGGAAGGGATCTAGATGCAGTTGCGGTAAGTGGGTTATTCCCGCTATTCACTTGCAAACAAGTAAGGTAGACCAGTTTCCTTTACAATCCACCACTCTACCCAACATGGTTAATTTCGAATCAGAAAAAATAAATAAATAACTTAGATATTCAGCAAACAATACTATAACTGAGCTCTCTAGGCGCCTTTATGTATATATATCTCAAGTAATAAATGGACCATTGTACCATGAAGACAACTTTTAATCTTGACCTTGTTGCTGCCTGGCACGTCTCTCCATTAACTCATCTAAACTAGTTATCCTTTCCCTTGTCCAGTTTCTCCAATTACTCGCTAAATCAGGCGTAATATCACCATAAGAATTCGGTGCCTGGTGGTATTCGCCATTATAATCATACGTTCTTGTTCCCCTCCTGGTTTCCACCTCGTCTTCAAAATCAGGATTCATACCTAATTCTACCTTCGAACCCTCTCCATCGTTATCACTATCGATATCATATGGATTACTATTTAAATGGTGCGCTTCTTCCACAAATTGTTGTAGAGATCGTGACAGAGAAGTGGTCCTCATCAACAAGTCATCCGGTACAATTCTCTCCCTCTCAGATTCCAGGCACTCTAATTCTTCTCCCTGCATTTCTTCCCTACTATCATCTTCATCTACAACATGATCAAATTCTGCATCATAGTCATATGATATCTCATCTTCCTCGGACTCTCCTTCATTATTAGCATTGTTACTCGTAAGCATAGCCATACTATCATTTATGACACTGTGGGAACTTGTATCACCCTCACCGGTATCATCATCATTTTCCTGTAGATTATAGGGCAATATAACGCGTCCTATAGAACCATTATTTCTTAAATCCTCTTCTCTAACATGATGCTGACTGAAGTCTTCCTCGTTATTTCCTTCTGCATTCTGAGTTTGTGCTCGACACTTTAGAATTTCTAAATCATACATAGTCTTATTAATACCTATCGGTTTGAATCTATTCCATCCTAATTTGCGTATTTTGGGTAACTTACTCTTATATTGTTCTGATAGCATGAGAAATTCGTCTAATCTACCATCTTGTAATTGACTGGCCGACGTAGGATAGTAAGGGAATTCATTGAACACATTGTATGCTGACAATGATGGTATGAATTGAATGAACCTGGATTTCTTCTTTCTTATAAATCTCTCGAGCGAATTATCGTCATCATCATCATCCATACCGTTTCTATGCTGGTTTTTCTTACTCCGAAGATCCCTCAAGTTGTATCTTTCATGTTTGACCACAGCAGAATTCTGATCCTTTCTTATATCATTAAATAATGCTATATCCCTTAATGCTTTAACCATTACTTTGTCTCGCCTTCCGCTGCTGTTTATGCTAATCAGTCTCGACATGTGGCGTTACAGTGGAACTATTTTACGCATCCTCAAATTTACACTTTAACTGAAAGAGTAGATTAGAAGGGGATAAAAGGCAGAGAGAGAATAAATAATAAAGAAATAGGAGTAACGAAGAATGCTCTTGGCAAGATCAATACTAAAGAACAGACCAGTCAGAAATCTTTGTCCCACAAAGATAACAGCCAGGACTGCTACGTCGACAAGTGCGGGCGTCAGGGCCAAGTCAAGATATGATAAAACGATGGTAAAACCTCTGCTTTTGGTGATGATATTTGGATCAATATTAAACGCAGTGACAGTAGAGAAGAGGAAAACTCATGATATGGAAAGGAAGTATCACTTAAAAATCGATAAATTAAAAGAGTTGATACAAAGGGTTCATGACAATAATGGAAAGATGGACTTTAATGTAGATGATGAATTGAAACTCGTAAATCTGTGTCTAGGAATCATTAACAAGAACGAGACTACGGTGAAAGCAGACAAGAGTGATATCGTGGTTCCTAAGGAAGAGACCTTAGAAGAGATTTGGCAAAGTATAATAGACGAGGCTAAAAGAGAAGTAGTAGAATCGACTTCCAATGATGATGCTAAGAACAAAGAAGGAATTGTTACTGATTTGAATCTCCTGAAAGATTTGGAAAAGTCGAAGAAAGAAGATGAAAAAGTTTATCTAAATGGTGATATACACATGATGATGAATCGACCAGGAGATCTGAATGAAATTGCCAAAGAAAATGCTAAAATGCCAAAATTTCTATAATAGGTTCTGTATATTTTAGTATACTTTATGTAAATATAACACTCAGAGAAAATAGTTCTATACTTATTAGTTATTAAATTTAGTTTTGTAGAAGATATTGCTACATAGTTACAATCGTATTCTATTCTCTTTATTGAAAAAGAGGAATGCTTATCTGCTATTGTTTATACTACAGAGGGGTTTCCTTTGTGTTAATTGTTACATCTTTATCATTGACTTCATCCGTTTTTGTAGTCTGGGCATCAGCTGTACTTTCTTCCTCATTTGGGTTTAGGTTATCATCTTTGAGTTCCGTTGATGACTCCTCATTGGTGGGCCTTTCCCTTTCCGCAGTTTTTTCGTTTGTAGTAATGCCCGATTCTTGTCTGGTTTCGTTTATAGAACTCAAAGGAGAGGCATTCATTTGCGTGTTAGAATTCACATTCGTGCTAGGATTAACCCTTGGTGAAGATGTATTAGACGGGACGTTCCTGTTCATATGGGAAGGTGTAACGTTTGGTGAAGACTGTGTAGTCTTTTTAGAAGGCTTATTAGGCATAAACGGTAGAGGCATGTTGTTGCCGTTATTACTAGTACTGTTTATGGTCGGACTTCCTTGTGAATCTAGTTGTGTTTGTCTCGGAGTAGGATTCATTGGAGTTGTTGTACTCGTTGTACCGTTGGGGAAAGAGTTTAGTTGCTGCAGAATCTCTTGGGGCAGGTTTTTCCATTGGTTTAATGGAGATCCTTGTTCTGTCATAGCAGGTGATCCCACGTTGAATTGTATTGGAATTTGCGATTGCACACCTGACCTTGGTGGATTAACAGAATTCATATTGGAGTTAGGACTCACACCGACTGGTTCATCAGTCAAAAGACCAGGAATTTGTGCAAATAGTAAATGCATATTGTTCAAAGCATTCGATAGTTTATCAAAATATTTGGACCCTATTTTTAAAACCCACGTATAATTTCTGACGTAATCTCTGAAAATTGTAGCCTCTTCTTTTGTCGCTGAAGTTACATATAGTAGAGCCGCAAATGTCCCAATCAGCATTAGATTTCCGGTGGAACAGTTGTACCAAAAAGCATTAATGTGTTCATTTTTTAAGTCTCTTATAAACTCAATCGCAGCTACCAGCCTAGTCCTTGCAGCAGTCCTACATACTTGGACCAGTTCCTTCGGTGTTTGAGGATTTAAGGCACAGATAATTTTCCTATGCAGAGTTATTTCTGTAGCAAAATAAGCTAGAGTTAGAGTGGAGTTTGGATTTAATTTTTGTGGTGTGGCGTAACTCATTGATAAATTCTTGGGTAGGGAATGATACCATTCCCTTAACTTCAGTTGTAACGGCTTCGCCAGTTTCAAAACTTGCTCAATACTCTTGTTTATTGTAATGGATCCCTGAGTGTAGAATGTGTCCATGATTTCTCCGAGAATTATACTCAAAGAGACCATTTGTTGAAACATCAACGTCCCATTCTTGAAATCTTCTAAGGATGGGTTCATATTAAATATGGGTAAGTTACCAAAGGCTATTTGGTGACTTTTCATATCACTTGATGAAGTGGGCGAAGATCCTGATTGGTCATTTTGCAAAGAGTTTAGTATGGTTGGTGAATTCATAGGAAAATCATCAAAATTTAATAACTTGATCATCCAGTTTCTGCCTAAAATTAAATGAGATTGCCTACCCTCATTCAATGCACACCATTTGTCCATCAACCAAACCGCCCAGGCTAGTCTCTTCCTCAGATCCTTTTCCCACTTGGGAAGTTTCCAGTCATTACATTCTACGCCAAGTCCCAATTCCTCTGCAAGAGCGACTATACTCGAACAGAGAACCCAATTGTTACGACATTCACTACGACACTGCAAAATCAAAAGACCTGTTTGTATGATACTTAGTTTTGGTCTTCCAACTCGGGCGTAAAAGGTATCCAATGCAATGTTATTTAACTGAGCAGCGACATCCGGTTTAGGGAATCCTAACAGAGCAGGATGAAAATCCCAATATTGTAATGCCAGCGAGTAGATAGACGCCAATAAAGGTGCTGTAAGTTCCCTATAAGACCTAGAATACTTTTCCAAAAAGACACGTTCGTGTAAAATTGGTAGAAAAGGATGAATTAATTTGAAAAAAATCTCTACCAAAAGATGCCCGTGGGGATGCACCAAATTTTCTACCAAATCAACCTCATACTCTTGTTTGCTATGAAGAGTCGTATCAAAATCATCCTGAAGAATAAACTGTGCGGTAGGCGACACCTTTCTTAATGATAGAGTCTTCGATAGTTGTATTTGGTCCACATTATCCAATCTTACATGCTTAGTCAAGTTCAAATCGAAAACTGAGGCTGGGCCCACAAAAAAAGAAGACCTAGGGTATTGTATACGCTGTTGTTGTTGCTGCTGCTGCTGATGTCTATAAAGCATGCTACTGGGCAAGCGATTTGAATAGTCTTCAAAATTTTTCATTCGTTTGGCATTTGAAGAAGTGGGAATGCTATTGTTTGCATTAGAAGATGTTCTTTTCAAATAATTTGGAGTGCCGCCAAAGACACATTTAGTTCTGGAGGTTTCACATTCGAGACAATTACCCACATCGGGGAAATAATTGCATTTTGTTTTCCTCAATCTACATTGATTACAAGAGCCCGTCAAATTACCTGGACTTGATATGTCATTGTTGTTGTTATTAATGGAGTTGCTATTGACGTTTTTAACGGCGCTGTTACTAACATTGTCTTCAAAGGCCATTGCATTATCACTTTTAGAAAGCAAACTTTGATAATGATGCAAAAGTGTATCCAGGTTCTGTTGTTGCTGTTGCTGCTGGTGGTGTTGCGAGCCGCTCTTTTCCTTCAGTATATTAGGATGGTCGTTCGCCAAATGTTGGAGAATGGTAGTATAGTTATCATTAAAATTCAGTATATCATGGTTATTGTTATGGCTGCTACTGTTGTTGTTCACAGTGTTATTCGTGGACAGATTTTTAGTGGTTGCTTCTACGCTCTTCGTAGGCGAGGTGGCATTATCAGCTGGTGATTGGTGTGGGTCCATTTGATATTATGACTGCCTGTAGTTTTACCGCTCATTCGTGTAGGACAAGAGTTTTTATGATCTACACTATTATTTGAAAGTGATTCTTATCATCTATTATTTTCAATCATTCTGTACGAAATATTGGTATTTATGAATAACCATTGCAATAGGTGTCATATACTAGACATATTACCACCCATTGGGAACCAAGTTCCACTTATTTTGAAGGCAGTTGCATAATTTAAAGCTACTAATTTAGTTTGGGTTGTTTTTTCGTCCAAGATTCGAGCTTAGAAATTCTCATTTCGACCACATATACCATTGTGTCATATTGAATTGACAAGTGAAATTCATCTTGTTATAAAAATGAAACGATGAGCTCTACCCAAACGGTCTCACTGAGTATTCATCTTCTTTCCCAACAATGCTTGAAGGGTGTTTTGAACAGTATGGACTTCTGCTCAGCGTGGGTCGGTTGGTTATGGTTATATAGTTAAACATGTTAAAGAGCCTAAGCACAGATACAAAGTACGTAAATATTGTTGTATAAATCAGGCAAGTTATTCACCGCCTAACAAAGCACTCAGACCCAACATACCTAACAATGCAAACTTGGCGTATTGGTTCTCGCTGATCCAGATCGTAATATACCCCAATTGCGGGAAGTAGCCCTTGACGGTCCCCACAACTTCCTTTGACTTGCTCAAGTAGATTTTCTTGTTGGCGTATAATGAAATGTCATTACCAGCATTATTGTCACCTTTGGTCAGGAGGAATTGCTTGTTTACCTGGTTGTTATGTTGCCTCATAACTCTATGTACAATAGGGATTTGTTTTCCCTCGACTTCATACACCACGACATCACCTACCTGATTGAAACTGTTCCTATTCCATAGAAAAAGGATGTCACCTCTTTGAAAAGCCGGTTCCATGGAACCTGAAAGAACAACAACGATGGGAGAAGCGCTATTGGTAGCAATGGCCAAGCCTTGCCAAAACATGTAAGCAGACGCAAACAAAAAACAAACGTTCAACAGTTTCTGCAATTCAGATCTTAAATTCATCTCGTGCTGATTTGCTTGGGCTGTGCTTTCCAATATATTTTTATCGTGTATTCTTTCTGTAGTAACTACTTCCTTTCAGTTTTTTTCGAATCGCCTTTAACAATGGAAAAAAGTATACGTACTAGTAATTACAATAGCAACGACACATAATCAAGCAGAAGATACCAGCATACCTATGTGCTTGAAATTTCCTAGCTAATAGGTAGTTAAGTATATTTCTGGAAGCAAAGCGTAGACCTTATATGAATGATGAAGAAAATTTTTTCTTGTAGTTTAAATTTACATGTTATATAGGGGGAGTTATACATTTACGTTTTTAAGGAACTCTGAGGAGCCAGCCTGGAAATTTTGTAGATTGAGCTTTTCTTGCTTGACATAATCGTTGAATTGCTTTAGGATGTC
Source organism: Saccharomyces mikatae IFO 1815 (assembly GCF_947241705.1). Taxonomy (NCBI): domain Eukaryota; kingdom Fungi; phylum Ascomycota; class Saccharomycetes; order Saccharomycetales; family Saccharomycetaceae; genus Saccharomyces; species Saccharomyces mikatae. The sequence continues at coordinate 415,496 of NC_079264.1, read as the reverse complement.
TGAGTTGAATCTACCGTTGTCCTTCATTACAATGTCAACCAGGTTACTGTAGGTACGAAGGGTCTCACTCGACGCCATAGTAGAGAGGAACACCTCTGTCATGTCACTTGTATCTCTTCCTGTATCCAAGGAAAGACAATCCTTCAAGGAGAAACTTAGGTCGCTTGTCGAGGACAAAGTGGGAAATTTTAACTTCCAACCTTTATCCAAATGCAAACGCATCAGCGGGTCGATGTCGTTATCGAAGGCAGATCGTAGTAGCCGTTTGGCGACAACCTCCTTTATAGTGGCACGTATCACTGGATCGTAGATCTGGTATTCTTGAGGCACAGAAATGGAAGGATTTTCCTTTAACGAGGCTCTTATGGGGGTCAATTCGCACCAAAAGGAATCTATGAATTCGGGATTGCATATGGATGCAAGCAGTCGAGCTTTTTCATCAGTGGAAGTTGCCTGCACTCCTTGGCACTTCGCATACAATAAGTGTTCTAGGATATTTAGTTTTAATTTACAACTAAAATCCATCAGGGCCGTACGCTGTCTTTCTATGGAAACAAGATTTGCCATGTTAGGAGATACACCAAGAAGTGATATGATTTTTTCAGTCGCAAAAAGTGTATCAGTAGGTAACAAGCTAATGTGCTGTCTTCTTTCAGTCACAAATGTATAATCGAACGCTATTTTTCGCCAATTGATCAGGCTAGTATTGAACTTGTCATCAACAATCATCTTGCAAAACGAAAACGAATCATTAGTCAAAAAAATACCAAATAGGCTGACTTTTCCCTCATCAATCAGATGAGTCCTCAATTGCTCGAAAATAGCACATCGAGAGACCAAAAAGTTTCTTACTGGCGCCTTTGTATTGTCATACCAATCCTTTTTACTACCAAGGATCATCGACAGGAATTTTAGTGTTTTGAAGTTTGCTTTGCGGCAATATAAGTCGATGGCCGGGATCACAGCCCTTGTTAAATTCTTTGGAGACATTTTCAAATTATGCAGAGATAGGTATGGTACCAGCTTATGCTTCGCCTATACTTCCATCGATGTTTATCTTGCGCCATCTTTAACTTTATCGTATCACGAGTTTTGGTTATTTTTCATTTTTCAATACTTTTTTCAATTCCCTTTTCCGCGTTGTTGAAACAGATCAAAGTTTGGAATAATAAGGATACAAAACGCCAAAAAGAATGCAAAAATTCAAGAAAGAAAAGACATGATAAGAGATGCATTTAAAGAATTATAATACTGATATCATAAATATCTGAACTACTGGACTGTGTCGGAACAGATAATCCATTTTTCTTGGAACAGATCACGACTTATTGTTGAGACAAGAATAGTATGACGCCAGTTTGTATTTCGGCAAGTATATGAATGATCTTTAAGGAAGGCTTCGCTAATATCAAGTGAAAGACATCTTATTCAATCATAGTACTTTATTTCCTTACGAAGGTTATTAGGCTCCGAGGAGAACAATTCGAAGGAAGAAAATATCACTTAGAACTGTCATTTTTTTACCCCACAAAGCAAAATTCGCGAAACCATTATTAGATGATGTTGAATTTGGTCATAGTTCCTCAGTCTCCCAATGCAAGAATATATAATGTATTGCAAATGATTCTCTTCAGATTTTGTTATCATTCGGCACACCAATCGCTCCTGTCAGCATACAGGTCACTTGCTGCAAGGAGCCGGACCGCCAAGAAAGTCAGGATAGCAATTACGTGGAATTAGGCCTTCCACATCATAAATTAGACGCTGATAGGATTTTATTGTATGATCGGTTTGCATCGTAACGTGGAATGACATATAAATTCAATGAGGCAACTGCCAATAACTTGTTGAGGTAGGTAGTTTAGGGACGCATCATTGGCAAAAGTATAAGGAGTTCTTAGCTCAATGGGCTCCAGTTTTATTTTTGTTAGAGGCCTGACAACACATAGGAGTGTCACATTCATATAGGTAGTCTCTATGGGTCAACTAACGACGAAAATTATCTTATAATCTACCCTACAAAAACACAACTGAGTGAGAATGAATAATTACCGAATAATAGCCACAGCTGCAAACATGAAAAACGAGAAACGAGGGTAGAGTTAGCTTAGACTTGCTACTGTTTGCATGTTGTACTTGTTTTGTTCATTCTATCTTCTGGTATGTAAACAAAATTAAAGAGCTTATACATGTCATAAGCCAAAGCTCATCTTCTTTAACTAGTTAAGGAGTCCACTGATGGAATTACCAACAAAAGCATCTCAACCACCACATCTGTTACATTTTTTCTGTATCTTTTTGTTTTTTTGTGACCACATCACTGACGCCTATTTACATTTGAGCACCTGGAGTCAATAAACTAGACTCAAAATAAAGCCCGCAAAGAAAGGCATACCTCACCTCTTAGTTAACTCCTCACTCTTTCCCATTCGCACATCATATCAAAATAGGGATACTTGGACCTTTCTATCTGTGTTGTTATAGGTTTTGAAAGAAATTGATAGCCTTATTTGTCCCTAACCGTACCCCCCTCATTACACACCATTGCTTTGGGGTTCTAACTACGTACATTTTTCGAATGCGGTGCTACGGCAAGAATACTGCTCTATCGGATGGTTCAAAAGACTGTCCTATTTTCATATGAAAGCCGGGCCATGCATATACGGTCTACAGGAAGTCAAAATTCAAAAACAGAAAAAACCTAACTTCTCTGCTCCCTTACAAGTAGGAACGCTAGCATATCAACCCATCTCCAGATTTGTCCTACAATTCTGTATAAGCACCCCATACAATCGAAGAATGAAATCCATTATATTAACGAAATAGAAAAGTTTAATAAGTGGTGGGTGGTCCTCGCCACCCCGAAACGATCACTTGCATGCATAGAGGTCCCATATCTGCAGTACTTGTTTTTCTCGAATATTTTTACTATCTCTTTTTCCCTTATCTTTGCTGTTGGCGCAGACAAGAATTGTTTCATATTTCTATGGTTGTGCGGGAAAACGGACCCTAACACGAATGTTAATACGCTAATCGATATTATCACCACAAGAAGAACCTCTGCATTTCTGTTTTCTTCGTATGCTTTTCACAGAACTCTTCCGTAGCCATACCAGCTTGAACAAGCTCCGCAGCATGCAGGAGGGAACATTCTGAATAGATGGATCCACGAGAGTGGTTTGGTTTTGTTTCGGATATGGAGTTTTGAACCACAAAACTTTAAGAATACCGGATTGAGTTGCCTGCGCTGGCCCCAGAGTATTGTCTCACAGCTGTAATTCCTAGTGATCTTTTCATGGCTCCGACAGGAACGCCGGTACGTAAATTAAACTTTCGCGGCAGGAAAAAAAAAGGCTCTTCTTTTTTGCCTTTTAGTTTCGCAGAATGTGGCATTACATAATCATAGGCATTTTAGAGGGTGCCTGAAAAGTTCAAATTAAAGTTTTTTCTTCTTTTTCCTTGACGAGAAAATGTCGCCCAAAGAGTTTGGGCCGTTATTTTGCTGTGAAAGTGGGTCCTATTTGTCTTTGCTTCTTCTCTGGGGCTAGCGATCACTGCAAAATTAGGCTTTACTGGTACGAGTTAACTTTTTTTTTTGTATGCCTTTTCTTTGGGGCAAAGAATGAGCTTCCCTTTTCTTTTTCTTTGTCCCAGCAGTGGCTTGGAAGAACTGCTGATTGCTCAAGGCAATCATTCCGAGTGTTTCGAAAGTGATGGTCGGTAGAAATTAACTTTCTTATGAAAGGATGACATTCTTTCCGAAAAGAAAAGTTAACTTTTCTGCGAAGTATTATACAAGCTATTTTCATTCATCTTCTGTTCTTGAATAAATCAGTCATTCACGCTGCATTTTAACGGTTATACTGGGGCATCGCTTACCTCAAGACTTTCTAATTACGTGGAAAATATGGGCACACCTCATTCTGCCGTCTCTTCTCGGGCAGAACTTCTATTGTGCATCAGTGGTGTGATTAACAATTAGGATGCGCAGACCTTCGAATGGATTGTCAGTTTACTTAGTTTAAGCGTTTTTGTTTACTTATTTTCATTTTAAGGACATTGCCCGATTCTAATGGTGCCTTTTTAAGAACAAAATGACACTATGATACATTTCTCGACCGCTGAGCAAATTAAAGTTGCTACCAAAGGTACGATAGTTTCTAAAGAAATGTGGGTCATCATATTTTAGTCCATGCTCTGCTGATCAGGAAGCCATTATGAAAATGCTTTAGAGCACCAATTAGAATTGAATTATCTTCCTAATATGCTTTATTTTACGGAAGGAAATTAAACTCTTTCTGCTTTGAGTTCACTGTTAGGCTTCTCTTATCTGGAGAAATGCTCGTTCTCAAAATTAATAAAAAAATGGAAACGGTTTTATTTACCTTAACAAATGTGCTGAAGCCTTAACCTTGCTACGTTCTCTTCTAGTTCAATGATGGATAACTCGTAGAGTTATCAGTACAAGGTGTGGAACGATTGACTAATGAGAAAAAGGGTTGTTTTTACTTCCTAAAATAAACGTATAAAAAGCGCTATATTCATCCATAATAATGTATTACCATGTTGTGGTTCTGTTTTAGAATATACTTTTGTAGTAAGCTTCAAAAACCCATATACGCATACCATGCAAAGACCATTTCTACTCGCTTATTTGGTTCTTTCACTACTGTTTAGCTCAGCTTTGGGTTATCCAACTGAACTAGTCCCAAGGGGATCCTCCGGGGGAACTAGTTGTAATTCTATCGTTAATGGCTGTCCCAGTTTAGATTTCAACTGGCACATGAACCAACAAAATATCATGCAATATACTTTGGATGTGACTTCTGTTTCTTGGGTTCGTGACAACACATACCAAATTCAGATTCATGTTAAAGGTAAAGAAAACATTGACTTGAAATATCTATGGTCTTTGAAAGTAATTGGTGTCAACGGTCCAAAAGGAACCGTCCAGCTGTACGGTCACAATGAAAATACCTATTTGATTGACAATCCAACTGACTTTACTGCTACCTTCGAAGTTTACGCTACTCAGGATGTCGACAGTTGTCAAGTATGGATGCCTAACTTCCAAATTCAATTCGAATACTTGCAAGGTAGTGCCGCTCAATACGCAAGTAGTTGGAAATGGGGTACCACATCTTTTGATTTGTCTACTGGTTGTAACAACTATGACAACCAAGGCCACTCTCAAACAGATTTCCCCGGTTTCTATTGGAACATAGATTGTGACAATAACTGCGGTGGTTCAAAAGCATCTACCACTAAAGAAACATCTACATCAACCACCGCTCCCGTTACACCAACCACCACTACATCAGAATCTTCCTCTCAGAAAACTACCTGCACTAAGAAGAAGACTACCTGTACCAAGAAGAAACCCACCAAGTCTAAGACGTGTACTGAGAGTTCTTCTACTCCAGTAACCAGCTCTACCACTGAAAGCTCTTCTACTCCAGCTCCAACCCCATCCAGCTCTACTACTGAAAGCTCTTCTACCCCAGCTCCAACCCCATCCAGCTCTACTACTGAAAGCTCTTCTACTCCAGCACAAACTTCATCCAGCTCTTCTACTGAAAGTTCTTCTACTCCAGTAACCAGCTCTATTACCGAAAGTTCTACTACAACACCAACTACTCCAAATACACCAACTCCAGTACCTTCTGGACCAACCTGTACCACTGTTGTTAACGGTTGTCCCAGTTTAGATTTCAACTGGCACATGAACCAACAAAATATCATGCAATATACTTTGGATGTGACTTCTGTTTCTTGGGTTCGTGACAACACATACCAAATTCAGATTCATGTTAAAGGTAAAGAAAACATTGACTTGAAATATCTATGGTCTTTGAAAGTAATTGGTGTCAACGGTCCAAAAGGAACCGTCCAGCTGTACGGTCACAATGAAAATACCTATTTGATTGACAATCCAACTGACTTTACTGCTACCTTCGAAGTTTACGCTACTCAGGATGTCGACAGTTGTCAAGTATGGATGCCTAACTTCCAAATTCAATTCGAATACTTGCAAGGTAGTGCCGCTCAATACGCAAGTAGTTGGAAATGGGGTACCACATCTTTTGATTTGTCTACTGGTTGTAACAACTATGACAACCAAGGCCACTCTCAAACAGATTTCCCCGGTTTCTATTGGAACAAAGATTGTAGTGAAAACTGCGGTAAATCATCAAGTAAAATTCCTTCCAGCTCTACTCCGGCTCCAACTCCATCCAGCTCCACTACTGAGAGTTCTTCTACTCCAGTAACCAGCTCCACTACTGAAAGCTCTTCTACTCCAGCTCCAACTCCATCCAGCTCCACTACTGAGAGTTCTTCTACTCCAGTAACCAGCTCTACTACTGAAAGCTCTTCTACTCCAGTAACCAGCTCTACCACTGAAAGCTCTTCTACCCCAGCTCCAACTCCATCCAGCTCCACTACTGAGAGTTCTTCTACTCCAGTAACCAGCTCTACTACTGAAAGCTCTTCTACTCCAGCTCCAACTCCATCCAGCTCCACTACTGAGAGTTCTTCTACTCCAGTAACCAGCTCTACTACTGAAAGCTCTTCTACTCCAGTAACCAGCTCTACCACTGAAAGCTCTTCTACCCCAGCTCCAACTCCATCCAGCTCCACTACTGAGAGTTCTTCTACTCCAGTAACCAGCTCTACTACTGAAAGCTCTTCTACTCCAGCTCCAACTCCATCCAGCTCCACTACTGAGAGTTCTTCTACTCCAGCTCCAACTCCATCCAGCTCCACTACTGAAAGCTCTTCTACCCCAGCTCCAACTCCATCCAGCTCCACTACTGAGAGTTCTTCTACTCCAGTAACCAGCTCTACCACCGAAAGTTCTTCTACTCCAGTAACCAGCTCCACTACTGAAAGCTCTTCTACTCCAGCTCCAACTCCATCCAGCTCCACTACTGAGAGTTCTTCTACTCCAGTAACCAGCTCTACTACTGAAAGCTCTTCTACTCCAGTAACCAGCTCTACCACTGAAAGCTCTTCTACCCCAGCTCCAACTCCATCCAGCTCCACTACTGAGAGTTCTTCTACTCCAGTAACCAGCTCTACCACTGAAAGCTCTTCTACCCCAGCTCCAACTCCATCCAGCTCTACTACTGAAAGCTCTTCTACCCCAGCTCCAACTCCATCCAGCTCTACCACTGAAAGCTCTTCTACCCCAGCTCCAACTCCATCCAGCTCTACTACTGAGAGTTCTTCTACTCCAGTAACCAGCTCTACCACCGAAAGCTCTTCTACTCCAGTAACCAGCTCTACCACTGAAAGCTCTTCTACCCCAGCTCCAACTCCATCCAGCTCCACTACTGAGAGTTCTTCTACTCCAGTAACCAGCTCTACTACTGAAAGCTCTTCTACTCCAGCTCCAACTCCATCCAGCTCTACCACTGAAAGCTCTTCTACCCCAGCTCCAACTCCATCCAGCTCCACTACTGAAAGCTCTTCTACCCCAGCTCCAACTCCATCCAGCTCTACTACTGAAAGCTCTTCTACCCCAGCTCCAACTCCATCTAGTTCTAGTAACATCACTTCTTCCGCTCCAGCTCCAACTCCATCTACTCCAGGTAGCAAAAGCTCTACTACCGGTACAACCACCACCCTTTCATCATTTTCATCTCAACATCCTGGTAGCAGAAGTGAAACCACTGTTTCTTCAACTATAACCGATACTACAGTTATTCCAACTACAACAGTTACTTCTGTTACAACACCATCGACAACAACTATCACTACCACTGTTTGTTCAACCGGCACAAACTCCGCCGGTGAGACTACCTCTGGATGCTCCCCTAAGACTATAACTACCACAGTTACCTCTGTTACAACGCCATCAACAACCACAATCACAACTACTGTTTGTTCAACCGGCACAAACTCCGCCGGTGAAACTACCTCTGGATGCTCCCCTAAGACTATAACAACTACTGTTCCATGTTCGACTGGTTCAAGCAAAACTGCTCCGGAAACTACTACAGGAACTCCTGTGACTACGGTTATCTCAACTACTGTTGTAACCACTGAATATTCCACTGGTACAAAGTCCGGTGGTGAAATTACAACTGGATTTGTTACCAAAAACATCCCAACTACTTACTTAACAACAATTATCCCAACGCCATCAGTTACTACTGTTACCAACTTCACTCCAACCACTATCACTACTACTGTTTGTTCAACCGGCACAAACTCCGCCGGTGAAACTACCTCTGGATGCTCCCCTAAGACTATAACAACTACTGTTCCATGTTCAACCGGTACTATTGAAAACACTGCTTCTCCAGCTACTACTCCTGTTACCTCTGCTATCACAACTACCATTGTTACCACCGAGTCCTCTACAGGAACTAACTCTGCTGGTGAAACAACAACCGGTTACGCAACCAAGTCCATCCCAACCACTTACATAACCACTTTGGCTCCAAGTACACCAGTAACTCCTATCACTGGGCCTGCTCCAACTACAATAACCACCACCGAATGTTCTGCTAGCACAAACGCTGCCGGTGAAGCTACTTCAGTATGCTATACCAAGACTATCGTAAGCTCAGCAAGTGCAGGCGAAAACGCTGCTTCTACAGCTACCGCTCCTGTTACTACTGCTATTCCTACCACCATTGTCACCACCGAGTCCTCTACGGGTACTAACTCCGCTGGTGTAACAACAACCGGTTACACAACCAAGTCCATCCCTACTACTTACATAACCACTTTGACTCCTGGAACTGCTCCAGCTACGGGTTCAAATGGTGCCAAGAATTATGAAACTGTTGCCACTGCAACTAACCCAGGTTCAATCAAGACAGGTGTGACATCTGAAGCTGCTGCAACAGCTTCTGCATCCGGTGTTGCTCCAGTTATCACTTCCCCATCTCTAACCGGACCAATTCAATCTGCTTCTGGTTCTGCAGTGGCTACATACTCTGTTCCTTCTGTTTCAAGTGCTTACCAAGGCGCTGCAAATATCAAGGTTCTCGGAAACTTTATGTGGCTACTAGTGGCTCTTCCAATTGTAGTTTAATGATACAATTCCATCAAGTTCGTTTCTCATGATTTAATTTCATTTCGATACCCCCATTTTTACTTTCCATCTTTCTGTTTTCTTTGCCTTAATTATTTAAGGTAGAAAGAAATTAACCCCGTAGAATATTATATATTCATTTACATATTATTAGTTCTTCAATAATTTCACTTTGCTCTTTTTTACTTTGTTTTTACTATTTTCCCTCCATTTTTTTCTTTTACCTATTCGGTGGCTCATTGTTCCGTGGCTTATCAAGAACAAATTCCGGATATTTCAGCTATTATCGTCGCACCACCTAAGTTTTCTTTCTTTTTTCGCCAAGCGCCTGCATCATTCGTTTGTCTAAAAAGTCTTGGTAAGCGATGGCAAATCATCCCGCAGGCGGCTTGAGCAAAAAAGTTTTCTTCGATCTTAAAAAACACTTAACAACCTTACATTTTCCAAAAGAATGGAAAATCTGATATTGAGTTGACACAATTAGTAATACGAGCCTAGCCTTTGTGGGTGGATAAGAGGCTCCTTATAGGCACGTTTACTGTTTGGCTAAAGAATATTCCTTTCTTCTATCGGAAACTGTGGAAGTGGTGCTTTCATTATTCACCTACCCCCACGTAAACTTTAAAGTGCCTAGAAGTTATATAACTTAGTCTAAATAGAGTTGATGACAAGTCCGCGAGTGTCATCTGCCCACCATGCTGTCTTTCATTTAAGATTCACCATCTTTAATTAAACTTTTTAAATGACGTCTCTTTCTTTTTTTCCTATTCAGAGCATCCAGGCTCCCATAGGTTGGGCGAGCCGAGCTAACTTCAAGAAGAAAAGAAAATTCCAAAAGTTAAAAATTTGACGTGTTACCTCGTCAACAATGCTTAAGATGATGTAGATTTCCACGATTGGTCCTCATTTTAGGGGTAATTGTTCCCGCTTAGAAAACCCGGGAGAAAAGCTATGTTGCCTATTTTTACTGAAAAGCTTCCGTGAGAAAAGGGGCCTTCTTATTTTGTTCTGAGGACAATTTCTTCGGTCTATAAATTTTAGTGCTTTTGGAACGGTATTCGAAAAGAATTTAAAAAAGGTTCTTTTTGACGTTGGAGAAAAGATCCGTGCGGCAAGACCAGATAAGGAAAGAACCGGCCTTTCTTCCCCGCGTGCGCTACCCCGGCGTATTTTGCTTATGTAAAGATATCTAGATAAATTAAAGATACATAGGAAGCAAGGAACTCACCATTTCCCCTTCTAGCGTCACAGAGTTCTTCGCAGTTGACATTTACAATATGGTGGTTGGATTTCAAATGTTCAGCACCCTTGTAATTTTCTACCCCTACTTCAATAATGACAGTAAGTTATCGGAGGCAACTGTAATTGGTCGAAGCTCTCTGAGTCAGGTCATTCTAACGCTATGTTAACGTTGATCTTCATGATCCGGCTGCAAGACCACGTTTTCTTGACCATTATACTTTATTGATGGGACGATAATAAGTTTAAACTCTTATGTAAAATAAGATTATAAGGCAATGTTTGTAAGGACATGCACATAAAAAAAGAAAGTAAAAATGGAATGTCCCTGGTTTCCGAAATTGGATCTTTATACCGTTCTATCGGGTCAGATTCATCGATTTTCCTGTAGTCTTATCTAACAATGATTTTAGGGCCCTTTTGCCAGAACTTGAGAAGGTGACGCTGCCCGCACTTCATTGACGAGTTTTTTTCTCTTATAATTATAATGATTGGAAAAGTGACGATAACTTTCCACGTTGAACTGACAAGATGTATCAAGATTAAAGGCCTGGCAATTGGACTCCATCATCGTTATATATTGTGGACCCAAAAAATTATGCCAAGAACCAAAAGAGACTACTGAAGAAACATATTTGGTGAAACGCAATGAAGCGAAAATTTCCGATTTTTTAACGGCGCATATCAACTGGAATTATGGAAGCACTGAGTTTCTGTTGCCCGTTTTGACAGCGTCCGTCTATGTGGAAGCCTTACCGAAGCTGTTCACAAGTATAGAATAGTGGAAGAGTTCAGGCAGGAGATAAAGAGCGCGTTTTTGTGAGCGCTTATCGACAATTCGCAACCCAAAACAAGAAGACATGACCAAAAATGGAAAAGGAAAATCCAGCTGGTAAAGATGATTTTACATTAACATTCGTTCAAGTGCAACAAAAATTATTCAGGTGAGTCTCGCCGTTAAGTTTTCAGTGTGACGCAAAGGGAGCGGGATTTTTCATATGTGGGAAGATTTCCTTGTTAAGGTTTTTCTTCTCACTAAATGTCCCCTAGCCTTAAATATGACTAAAGAATTATCAATAGTCAGCAGATGACTTCAAACTCCCACAATCTTAAACTAAAGGACAAGGACCTTTTCGCGATGCATAAAAAGTATTTGTGCTGTTTTCTTCTTCCAATCTTCATCCAAAAGGCTCACTTTCAATTATGTCCGTAGGCTCCAAGTTGTCAAATTCCTTTGGAGCTAATGAATAATCTTTCTAAAGGTCATCTGTATAATATGAAGTAAAACGGCGCGAAGAAGGTAATATCCCTCAACAGCTTGTTTTCACTCTCGATAAAGAGCGATGGTGCCTGTTGTGCTAAAAATTTTTTCGTAAGCGTGCGAGATATCTTGCCATATCGACGTGGTAAAAGCTTGGATATCTGCATGACATCGTTAGTGGACCTTATCCTACGTGTTACACGAGGTTTCTGGGTAGAGGAAAAATCTCGCCGGGTACGATGGTAAAAAGTCGGCACGAAATAACAATAGAAGATGCAACAATACAAAAAGAAATGTCCGCGTTTTTCTTAGGAGAGGTCAGCCCTGAAGGTAGCAATCAGGAGAGGCGTGAGCAAAAAACTGGCGGGATCTCGTGGTGACACCAGGCTGTCATTTGAGATCTCTGACGCCCTTGTCGAACATATTTCCTTTTCAAAGGCTTGAATTTATTGCATCCATAATGTATTTCTACCTCATTTCTTGTCATTTCTTCTCCGCACAAGATTCAAAGAGGCCTGCTACTTACAAAGATCCACGAGTTGTCTGCCACATTTATGTTATAGTCGTAACACTAAGAAATACGTAAGTGACTGCTTTTGTTCCAACGCTGCTTCAAGAAAACCATTACAGGAGTGTGAAGTTTCGCGGTTTAGTATATTTTTCAAACGCGAGTCTCTATTCTATTTCTAATGTGTCGCATTCGAATCGAAGCCTGATTGAACAAGAATTAGTCCTGCTAGTATGCTTACTTTTTTCTGTTGGTGGGATTGTTCCAACTTGAAACTTGACTAACCAAAACCAAGCTCACACACAAGAAGTGGTAGGCGTTTAAATAAAATGATCACCATGCTGTCGATTTTATGCGTATAGCGAAGAAACTTTCAGTTAAACACAGCAATGAGTTTAGAGGTGCGTCGCTGTGCGTTCACGAGCCATGCATCAATATTCCTAGCTGTTCCACAGGATTTTCTTGCGATCTCTAGAGTCACTGACATTTGTTACTGTTTTGAGACTCGTTTTCAATTGTTGTACTATCACTAAAACTTCTTTTCCGTCTCTCCCGATCTAGATTGATGTTAACCATCAGGTAAAGCACACCCTCTGTCTGAGTATACCTCGTGTGCAAAGTTTGAACTTCATTGTAGCATTCAAAAAGAAGAGTGACCGATACGTATTTGCGTTTGGGCATGGACTGTAGCATCCGACTGTTCTTATGTAGCAGCTATTTAGTAAATATTCAACATATGGGGAAGTGTGTATTACATATAAGAGCGGCATCGTCAAATTTTAGCATCCACTACTTCAACAGCAGACCAGTCGTGCCATCATATCGGAAGTAGCGCTTGATGCTTATGCCGACGACCACATCAACGACGCATTTGAATGGGGTATTGTGTCTTGACACCCTTATCCTCTGGGGTAGATCCTGACGACACAAACATAGCGATGACCCTGCAAGGCAAGGTTCAAGAGCAGGGCATTCCACTCATTCCGTGAATCTTCTTCTCAATTTTTAAAAAAAAGCACCGACCATTCAACAACTCTTCCACGCACATTCAATGGTTTCATTTTCTCAGTGAATGATGGACCGGATATCGATACAAGATTTATCAATATTGGTACAGTTACTACAAAGCCCACCGGAGCTATCTTTGTTATTGCACTGTGAGTGTGGTGGCGGCATATCCTTCTGTACGCTGGAGGCATCGTCGACAATTTTACCGGAGTCCGCTTCCAATTCCTGGCAGACGCATGTAGTGTAGTCGTTACAAAAACCGCATTTGGCGGAGTTGGGCAACTCGCTCGAGTGATGGTGGTGTTTTATAGCCGTATTATTATTATTATACTTTATGGGTATTGCCTTCATAGGCTTGAAATTCTCGATCAAGTTCTGCAGGATAGGATCTTGGGCAGGCACAGAAGGCTGCTTCTGAGTGAGAGCGTCCAACTTTAGTCTTAGCGCGTGATTTTCCGACTCTTTCTCTTGAAGGTCATTTTGCAGGTGAATTAGCTTTGTTTCGTAGTTTTTGATGATCTTACTTAGTGATTCTATCGTTTCCTCGAGCACTAGCAACTTATTGTTTTTTCGCTCTCTATAGGCTCTTTGAGCATCTCTGTTCTGCCGCTTTTTCTTTTGCAGCTCTTCGTCGTTATCCTCAATGTCGTACTCCTCGCGAAGTCGATGGGGCCTATTTCTTCGCTGACTTGTCCTCTGGGGCAACCTTGGGGGCAGTTTCCAGTTTTTTGATACGTGAATCTTGGACAAGATTACCAGGTTACTTTCCTTAGACTCCTTCGGTTTTATGTGAGGAAGAGCCATGGCGTGTCACAGTATATCTGCCTAAGTCTTTGTTGCACTACTGAGTTGTAGTATACTGGGCCTACCTTTAAGTGGACAGTTACTGTGGTAAAAGTACCGCCGTACAAAGAGATCTTACTCTTACTGTGCACCTTTTTTTCTTTTTCCGCGGAATAAAACTCCTACCTCGTCATTTCCATGCATTCGGGGAAAATGTGATCTGAAAGATGCCACAGTTGTGGGGCCCGGCCAAATAAAGTCAACATCGAATAACAATAGGAGTAGAAACTACTGCACGTGACTCAATTTCTGGTTTTTGGCCTGGGATTCTCTATTTTTCCCTTCTTCTCTCTGCTTTATAACACCACAGTTTTGGGCGGGAAACAAAAACCGCCATAGTTGAAGGTCACTGGCGCGTGAGTCAAAGCCGGGCAGCCAATGACTAAGAAAAGGAAGTAAACTGGATTGAACTATTTATAATCGGTTGCAGTTACAGAGAAAGATCCTTTTGTTCCTCGATGCGAGTAGACAAGGGCAGACAAGGGTGAGAAGCGAACCATCAGCATCGCAGGCAGACACAAAGACCATGAACGTGAACAATCTTTCAGAGCATCTACAAAATCTGATATCAAGTGACTCGGAGTTGGGCTCGCGCTTGCTATCATTGCTACTGGTTAGCAGTGGCAACGCGGAGGAGCTCATCAGCATGATTAATAACGGCCAGGATGTTTCACAGTTCAAAAAGCTGCGCGAGCCGAGAAAGGGGAGGGTTGCCGCAACGGCGGCAGTTGTTGTGAAAGAGGAGGAGGCGCCTGTGGGCATATCTAACGAACTGGATAAAATCAAGCAAGAGCGAAGAAGGAAGAACACGGAGGCGTCGCAGCGGTTTCGCATTCGCAAGAAACAAAAGAACTTCGAGAACATGAACAAGCTGCAGAACCTGAACATGCAAATCAACAAACTTCGCGATCGTATAGAGCAGCTAAACAAGGAAAATGAGTTCTGGAAGGCCAAATTGAATGACATCAATGAGATCAAGTCTATGAAACTGCTGAACGACATTAAAAGGCGAAACATGGGCAGATAGCCCGTGAAACATGGGAGTATGAATTTTTTTTTTCTTGCTTTCACGTTTTTTCTATTCCTCACCCAGCATATACATACATATACACACTATTTATAGCACTGTGCGTGGGACAGAAGCGAGATCTTCTCGTCCCACTGTGCATTGATCAAAGATCGTTTATATTCCACAGACTTGATCTCTCTGCGAGAGCACCATCCTATGGAGCGGAGGTTTTCGATTACTCGAGCGTACTTGGCATCTTCCAGCTCCTTTTGGTGGCGCAACGACTGGGCGGCTACATCCGTAGCCGCCAGCGTTTGGGAATGTGGGCGGCTCGTGGGGCCAGCTACACACGAATGGTTTTTCTTGGGAGTGTTATTCCTCCGAAAGAATACAGTCGATATTTTGGCAAGTAAACTAGGTCTTTCTTGGTCTACCGGACCGCTGAGGCTTTTGGTCATGTCCTCCTTCCCGGACCTCTCCTGATGCAGGATTGTGGATATTGTGCTCACGGAACTACGGTGCCGCCGACTTCTGGTGCGTGGGCTGGAGCACGATGACGAAGACATATCTAGGGCCTTGGAAAGGTCCCGCGACATGTCCTCGTCGTCCTCGTCGTCGCTTGTGGTGTCTTCCACTAGTGATGGGACACGGATAGCGCCCGCGCCATCCTGTGATAGTGGTACGCACTTGCAAAGAGCCGCCGGGTCATCGTACGCGCCGGCCAATGAAGGCAGTAGGTCCTCCATAACACTTCCACGCGAACCTGGTTGCGACTCTGGACCTGTACTTCGTCCATCATTCGGAAAGACAGGATTCGTCTTAGTCATCGCAGCAATGGGTAGTCCGACATTTAATAAACACCTCCTGTCGCTCATTACTAACCACACCTCCTCCTCGTGGGGTTTAACCATTACTTCTCAAGAATTGGAAACCCATATTTCTTTCTCTAAACGGCTTTCTCGTTTTTTCCGCACTTTTATGTTGGAGTTCTCCATCAAACAATAACCTAGGCACCCAGGAGCGTGGGGGCAAAGGGGGGGTCGGCTCTTAAAAGGAAATCTGGTAAACTCCGGATTTCGACAGAAAAGAAACCCCTAAGGAACTATCAGGTTATCTTCCCGTTCTGAGTAGGTCTTGTAGTTAGGGTCAGCGGCGATATTGTAGCGTTTCACGGTACCACACGCACACGTTACTGATAAGGCTCCGTCGTGAGTGATTTCGAGTTTCTTTGGGGTCCATAATAGCCGGTGGCATTTTTTACAAATGGTCCTCTTAATCGTAGGAAGCAGAGATGTTTTAGTTTTCTTGCTGACCAAGTCCATTGTTTTGATATAATTGCGTGCCAAAGAAATATGCCCCTTCGCTGTAGTCTTCGCCGTTGTCCTTGTTTGGTAAGCAGATATTTGATAGAGGTAGTTTAATCTATGGAAATGGTCTTGGTTGGCAATCGTCCTTGGTGGCGGTACGAGTAGGGTACCATTCACGTCGATTTCTGGTTTGGTCCTTGGTCCTTGCGCTTTCTTGCCCATATTATGTTTGTCTTTTTTTTGCCAGTAATGGCAGGGAGGACAGAGAGGAACTGTGCATTGTCTTATTTTTTTTTCCATTCATTTTTCTTTCTGGATATTTTTTCTCTTTTCTTCGTTCTTGAAATTTTTATTCCGCGGCGCTATTCAGTAAAGGTGTGAACTCAGTAGCGTCATCCCCATCTATCTGTTGAGAGAAGGGCATGTCGTGATTCTTGTGAACTATGAGCTCGGGTCCGCTTGAATCCACGTGCCAGGTATTGAATTTGAGAACGTTAAGTGCCCCCTCTTCTTCTGCGTTCAACTCCTTGACGATGAGCCTCACGTTTTGAAAGCTCGAGCTCAATGAGCCGTTCATTATAATGATCTGACAGAAAAGTATCATCAGATCAAGTACTACCAGAAGCAGCTTGCTGGGGAACCCCGCGGGTGCCGGACAAGTGAACTCCCTTATTAAAAGCATCACAACGAATCCGTAGGGTTTGGAACATATGTCCTTTGTCATGTCCAACCGGATGTGGTACACTATGCAGTACGCCGTTTCCAGAAGTATCAATCCTTGGTAATATCGTATCGCTTTATTTATTATCATTCTTACAATGGGTGTTTCCAATCCCCTGATCGCAAGGTTTTCATCATCTCCCTCATCATTGTTATTTTCTACTCCTAAGTAATTTTTTTTTAAGTACCTCAGTGTCAACTCTTGGATGAAGTCGCATAGCGATGAAATTAGCCACCCCATGAGAATTAAAAGTAGTGATCCGTCTTTGATAAACCTCAAATACAGGCAGCAATAGACAAATTTCTGCATATTTGCAATGACCAATTTTTGTCGCGCATTATCGCTTCCCAAATGTAGCATTGTTTCCCGGTGCCCTGTTCTATTGCCTTTCTATATAAGCCTATCATGTAAGCCTTCATCATTGAGTACCCCTTCTCTTTTGAGAAAGGCGATATAAAACCGCCCTATTACCCGGACCCATGTTTCCATTTTTTTTTTTTTCTTTTCTCTATAGAACCCAGAACAATTTTGCTGCTACTCACGGTATAGATTGGTAAGCATTACCAAGCAGCTTGTGTGGTCTTACTTAACCATAGTGTTTACTAGAAGGTGATTCAATTGTCAATATGAAACTGAGTTGTCATATCAACCTTAAAAGCAAGGGTTATCTTTCCTGCGTTCAGAAAAATGGTATACTCCTAAAAGATCCCGGAAGTGTTAGACACTTGTAGGAAAAAAATGCTTTCCTTTCCTTTTTTTTCTAGAGTGAAAAGTCTTCTTTTTCATCTTTTTATATCTCTGGGAAAAAAAAGGGACTTTTTAATTACTTCTTGGCATTTAGGTCCCTTTTTTTCCCATTACGGTAATAACCGCCGCACACCGCTATGCGTCAGGATTTTTGTGTTACTGAAGGGTCCATCAAGTTAATTGTGTATTTTTTATAGCGACACGTACCTCCTTCCATATGTAAGTCCAAGGGCCGATATAGAAAACAGTACATTTAGACCACTTAAACAGTTGGCACTCTTTGTCCCAGCTCAAAAGTATTATTGCGGGTTTGCTATGTCTACCAAGCTTCCTACTGTGATTTCGAACGGAATAGCATTTAAAAAAATTCCTGTACAACTACTGCTGAATAGTGGCTCAACAACACGAAGTATTGTACCTGTCAATGGGTCTCACTCGGCTCGACCAAGAACTGGTGTTACTAAAACATGTGGACAGTGTGGAGAGATCAAGACTTCTTTGCAATGGAGAGAAGGCCCTAATGGCGCTGCTTGTCTGTGTAATGCCTGTGGTTTGTTCTTCAGGAAGCTAATTTTGCGCTTCGGCAGAGCAGCGGCTAAGAGATACATGGAACAAATTAAGGGTACTGGTACCAAGAGGAGAATCCCAAAAGAACTTACTGGAACTGCCAGGTTCTGACCAATTGTCCTTTTCGTCTTCCACATAGTGGAATAAAGAGACAATGTAACATTGATTAGGTAATAATAAAAAGTAGTGAGCACTGTCCTCCCTCTCCTTTTCTTTCTTCCTTTTGTATGTAAAAGTAAATCATTTTATGTTATTGAACTTTGTTTCTCTGTTATTTATGTATACACGACTATCTATCAGTTTGGTACTTCAAACACCAAGGACACACCTTCATCACCTGCAGTTATTATTTTCCTTTTTTGTTCACTTCCGGCGCTGGCTACAGGATGTAATAATATAAAATCAAGAACCCCCATATTATGGCCGACACAAACAAACTTTTCTCCACCAGTTCTTGCATTAAATTGGTAAACCTTACCATTAATACACGATACAAATAGATCATCATTATCAAACACTAGTTTTGTAACAGAATCCTCAAGAACAAACTTGTGTCTTACCCTCCATGTACTTGTATCATATAAGAGCACCTCACCGCAGACAAGGCCAATGGCCATAAGAGAGAACTTGGACGACCAGGATATAGATTCAATAGAGGCATCTAGTTCGTCTTGTTCTGGCTTTAGTTCAATCACTGTAGATAATTGTAAAATGGCACCACCACTGTTACAATTGATTACTGCTAGAAGACCATTGTTGGACCCACATGCTACGACACCTGAGTTACCCTTGGTTAAAGTGGCCGGGGCCAGTGACAAGGAAATCCATGGAGCCTCCAGTCCCTTGATTTCTGCCTGTGTGATTTTGAATAATTGTTGACCAGTGAAGCAATTCCATGCCACAATTGTGCTATCCAGAGAACATGTGACTAACTCTAACGTGTTTTCACCCTTGTCAGTATTGATGAATTCACCCATAGAGCAATCTTGCTGATGTACAAACCCGGACATCAACTGCTCCAAAGAACCGTTTTGCTCGTTAATTTGGTAGCACCAAACAGACCCGTCTGTGGCACCAAACGCAAATGTTCTTGCTATAGTGGGGTGGGTCTTTAGCCAAACAATCTCTTCAACTTCTTGCATCTGCGACACTAACTTCCATTGAGCGCCACCTTTTTGGCTCATGTGCACAAGAACTTTCCCTGACATATCGGCAGTGACTAGGAAGCTCCCCTCACAGGTAAATGAACACGAAATCACCGATTCACCATAACCAGTCAATGTACCGGCGAATTTTGGTGGCTGTGAATGCGATGTCCATAGATGCGCCAAGTTATCACCCCCACCGGTGCATACTAGCGGCAGTTTTGGATGATGACCAATGGAAAACACGGAATCGGTGTGTTTATCGAAGTACGTGAGCGAGTTGTTGGACATATCGACTTCCAAGGCTTCCTCATCGTCGTTTGCCATTACATCATCGTCACTATCCTCTTCGATATCCATGGGAACATCCTGTTCGACTTCCAGCGTAGGCACAATCTCTTGTTCAACTTCTTCGGTAGTAATAAACTCTTCTTGGGGCTCCATTGTGTTTTATGGGTCACTATACAGTGCTCTTTTGGTCTGCAGAACGCCCATTCAAAGCCCATCGAATGGATCTTTTTAGATATTCATAGTGAAAATTTTGTCGGAAAAAGAAACGGCAGGCGGGTGATAGTGCAGCGAGTGGGAATATTCTACTTAAACATACTTAGTAAATTATTCTCACTTAGACTGTTCAAAGATATCCCTCAAGAACAGCGAACGCAAGACAGAATAGCAGTATGATGGGATTTGAATGGGGGTTTAAACCCAGCAGTAAAGTTTCTCAAAGTACAGTTGGTTCACAAAGTACAGGCAACATAGTAGTGTCAAATTCGGGAGTGAAACAGAAAAGGCGGTACAACAGCGAGGAGCACCAAGAACAAGAATCGTCTCGTACCAAGAGTATGATGAAATATAGTGGTGTTTCTAAGAGGAGGCCCCACCCAAGCTCGATGATCAGAGGCCAACCTTTGCCCTTGCAACGAGGCATGGAATTAATGAGCAAGGACCAACTACAGCAGTTGCTGGTGGACTTGATGACAAAGCATCCGGAAATACAACAAAGCGTACATACAAGGGTCATTGGGTTGGATTTCAGTATACAGAAGTGTCTTGACATGTTGAAACAGAAATCTGAAGCTGTTTATCAAAGCATACCTTATAATAGGTCTTATGAAAGTAGTAAATTGGATGACTATGCATTCGTGAGGATGAAACCTCAAATCTTAGAATTTCTGAACTGTTTGGTGGATTTGATACTGGATAATATTCCACCACGGCTGGAGAATTTACACGCGTCACTAAAATTCTTAGACATTTGCACGGAATTAGTCATCAAGTTACCTAGATTTGAATTAGCCAGTAACAACTACTACTATGATAAATGCATTGAACAGTTATCTCACGTATGGTGTACACTTATCGAACATATTGCGCGGGACAGAATAATTTTATTGGCAGATAACAGTTCCGTGTGGAAGACTCATATGACAAGACTACAAATATACAATGAACAATCAAATGGATTATTAGAACGTCCTCTCCAGCTGTTTAAATCCTTAGATATGGGTACCTCTTCAGCAGCAGTAGCATCAACACTATCATTTCAAGAAACTATCATTTGCCACCACGATACCATGACAGCAAACGAAAACAATAACAATAGTGGTACCGCTAATGATTCGCCCTTCAACTAAAGATAGAGTGGTTATTATTTTTGCTTTTCCAAATACATTAGTATGTGTGTATATAAATGTATGATTGTGTAATGTTACATATGCAGAAGTATCCGATCCTTTTTTTATAAGTCCAGTTTTCTACTGAAAGACAAGCTTAACCCTTTTAATAATTGTTGAGAGTCGATTACTTGTGAGTGGACATCATCCGTTTCGTTGGAAATCTTCCTTATTGTCTCTCTGTTCAATTTATTTACCTTAGAAGCTGTTATTTCGTTTAAGGCTGATGAATGTGAGTTTAACATATGCGACTGATACCTTAACTCATCGACCTTTGTTTGTAATTTCTCCTCCATATCCGCAATAACAATATCTGATTCTTCTGTATCCGATATTATTTCATGCGGTTGTGGTGACAATAATGTTAGTTCTTGCCATTCAAGATCCGGTCTTGAAGTATCTAAAGTGATTGCCCATTCTTTTACTTCATTTTTGATTGCGTTCACTTTGTCGGTTAAAAGGGTGAGGTTTTTGGTATTTTCTACGTTCTTACTATTGGGCAGTAACTTCTTTGGATCCTTCAGTACCGTCTTTCTCCTCTCATTGAATTTACGACTAGACCTTTGCATCTCTGAATAGTCCATCTCATCGTCATCGTCATCGTCATCGTTGTTTTCTTGAAACAGTTGTCGCAGTTCCGTATCATCGTAATTTTCAGTATTATCCAGTGCCTTTTGCTCATCTTCATCTTCATATTTTTCCTCATCCTCCCAATCTATAGCAATATGATCTCTTTTGAGGTCATCGACAAACTCTTTTATAATGACCATAGCCAGACGTTTGGGATCCACATAGTCGGTGTCCATCTTTTTCGGTTCCAGCTTGGATTTTTTCGTCTGATGTTCCAGTTCTGATTCCTCCTCATGGTCCTTGGCCTTTAACTCTAACTTATGCAAAGACCTCATTAAACACCAATTGAAAAGCTGTCGTATTTGTAAATTTTTACCAAAAGAAGACGCATTTCCAACCACTGTGTAAAAATCTTCCTCGGGAATATCCTTATGCGGGGATATAATAGTGTTTCCACCATTCCCTTGAGACGCTAGCATAGATAATCTTCTACCTCTTTGACTTCCTATCGATTTTTTTCTTTCTCTTGTTCGTTGAATGTAGTATGGTTGTTGCTGTGGTTGATGATGGAATGATCCGTAGGGAAATAACTGCGGTGCAGGCAGCAATTGTTGTGATGAAGATATATTCTGGGGAGAAGTCATATCGGGACCACCTCCAGCGGTGGGCTGTGAATAAAAGGGCTGTAATGAAGAATTGGGCATCATGGAGTGCATTGGTGATCCAGGATATGGCATCATTGCAGGAGTGGGTGCATTCATAGGGTGGTAGTAATAATAATAAGGCATATAAGGAGCGGGCATCGCGCTTGCATTTACATTTGCACTCGCATCCCCGACATGATTGTCGTCACCAACCGGCATAGAGGAATTGAAATTCTCTACTCTCTTAGCCTTTTTGATATCTTGCAAGTTATCCAGCCTTTCACCCAGAGTAGGGAACCCCTGAACATGTTTATTCTTGTGTCTTTTAAATTTCAAATCGGGACTGACATTCGATACAGACTGTTTGTTCTCAAAATATTCGCTTTCCTCTTCATCTTGTTTGGTGGGCACATTGTTTTCTAGAGTAGCTTTGGAGTCTGATTGTAATATTGGGATAGTTTCCATCCGCAATGGGTATACTTGTTTGTGCGTTCTCTGATGAAGCATCGGCGGCGTGCCCGACACTGTTTGCGTCGGTTCCAGACTCATCCTCTGTAGAAGCGTTCAAAACTTTGAGTGTAATAAGAGGCCCGGTATCACAACTCTGGTAAACGCTTTGTGCTTCATCAATTGGCGCTTCTTTTTGGTGTTTACTTTGCTTTGTTTATCATTTTGAATTTTTTGCTTCTACTAGAAATAAATATCATTCAAAACGAGGTCACATATATGACCACTGAACTATACTACAATTACACTCTATTAAGCTCTTATATATACTCAATTACCGCTTGCAAAGGATGCAACCGAGTCTTCCGACAAATTAAGTACCTCTTTTTTGTCCCTGTATTGTTTGAATCAATTACACAAAGTCTCCCTGCAGAAATGTCTCTTCAGTAGGCTCTTTCTGCCACAGACTTCCCATGTCTACACCCTTATGACGTAGGATGCTATGTTACCTGTTTCACTAATTATCATATTGCTACAGGTTACATGGCTATATCTAATCTGATTGTATTGTTCTCTTGAATCCTATGACAGCTCTTCTGGACATATTCATACCATCATGAATAGAATATGGTGTCACGTCAATCATAGCGTTTTTGTTTCACTCTTACTAAATTCAACTTTTAAAGGCTTTCCAAAGAATAGTTCGCCGTTCAATGAAATTTGGGCCAAACTTGCTTGATCGATGGTTCTCATGGTGATGAATGCTTGGCCCCGCTGTTTCTTGAAATTCATGCTAATCTTTAATACCTCTCCGAATGTAGCAAATAGCAGAAACAGGTTTACTCGCAGTCGTTGCATGTTAATCTTTTCATTTAGCTGGCTAATATACAGTGTATTTTTGGCTTCTGTCACTGGTTCAGTCCCAATATGATGAGTACCGCGATCGATCTTCTGCTTTTTCCTTACTGGTTCGACCATTTATATGCTAGATTTGAAAGAGATGAATCAGTCCTGGAAAATTTTGCTCGTGTATTCTATGTTTAGTGTCCTTTGCTTCCTTTATCTATTCTCCTTTCAGGTTGAAAAGTTTTGTAACGCCAAAAAGATGAAAAAATTAATCTTAAATAGGTAAAATCTAAAGAGAAAAGCGTGTCATAATAGCAACAAAAAATAGCTACAGCAAGTCAAAGATCCGTTGTATTAACATCATGACCGACTCGATCAAGGCCAATGGGCCAAGCTCTTCAGACATGGAGTACTACTATAAATCACTCTATCCGTTCAAACACATTTTTAACTGGCTGAATCATTCGCCCAAGCCTTCTAGGGATATGATTAACAGGGAGTTCGCTATGGCCTTCAGGTCTGGTGCTTACAAGAGGTATAACTCCTTTAACTCTG
Source organism: Saccharomyces mikatae IFO 1815 (assembly GCF_947241705.1). Lineage (NCBI taxonomy): Eukaryota > Fungi > Ascomycota > Saccharomycetes > Saccharomycetales > Saccharomycetaceae > Saccharomyces > Saccharomyces mikatae. Next base: position 391,357 of record NC_079264.1, on the reverse strand, counting down.
TGCAAGAGTTCAAAGCGCAGATAGAAAGAGCCAACCCAGATAGGTTCGAAATTGGTGCCATATATAACAAACCGCCAAGGGAACGTGATACTCTCCTGAAAAGTGAACTGAAAGCTTTAGAAAAGGAGCTGGTATTTGATATTGATATGGATGATTACGATGCTTTCAGGACATGTTGCTCCGGGGCCCAAGTCTGTTCTAAGTGTTGGAAATTTATATCTTTAGCCATGAAAATTATGAACACGGCTCTGACAGAAGATTTTGGCTATAAGGACTTTATTTGGGTGTTTTCAGGTAGACGTGGTGCTCATTGTTGGGTAAGTGACAAACGGGCCCGGGCTTTGACGGACCTACAACGAAGGAATGTTTTGGATTATGTTAACGTTGTTAGAGATAGAAATTCCGATAGAAGACTGGCTTTGAAGAGGCCTTACCACCCTCATCTGGCACGTTCATTGGAGCAATTGAAACCGTTCTTTATCAGCATAATGCTTGAGGAGCAAAATCCCTGGGAAGATGACCAACATGCAATACAAACTTTACTGCCTGCTTTACATGACAAACAATTGATTGATTCATTAAAGAAATATTGGTTGGACAATCCTGGGAGATCGAGCAAAGAAAAGTGGAACGATATAGATCGATTAGCTTCGTCGCTTTTCAAAGGTCTCAAGCAAGACTCTCACATAAGCAGGTTACGTGAATGTAAAGAAGATCTCGTATTAATGACACTTTATCCTAAGCTGGACGTGGAAGTTACAAAGCAAACAATTCATTTGTTGAAGGCCCCGTTTTGTATTCATCCTGCTACTGGGAATGTATGTGTGCCCATTGATGAATCATTTACTCCGGAGAAAGCACCAAAACTAATCGAACTACAAATAGAAATGGAGAAAAAAAACGACGTTTCATTAACGTCTTTGCAACCTTTTATTGATCAATTTCAAACATATGTGAGTTCTCTTCTCAAGAATGAACTGGGTTCAATTAAGAGGGAACGTGAAGATGACGATGAATCGGCTTCTTTGGATTTCTGATGGCGGGATCTTTCTGTAACAATAAAAAAAGATACATACGTATACATAACTACTATAGCCCCTGGTTCAATTATGTTTAGCTGATAATACATTCCGCTGGCAAGTCGTTGGAATCGTCACTCCCAGGTGTACTGCACCTTGACCTGGATTTTACACATATTTCAATGAACTGATAACCAGACTCGTGGAACCATTCAAGAACCTGGTAGTTCGCGTTATAAGTGTAATGACCTGAAGATGAACGGATTGACAAATGACTTGGCGTGAAGTGGTGGCGTGGTACAAAAATATATGTAGGGACTGTTGTCCGTTCAGGTGTTGTTTTACCAATTATTTTTAGAAGGTAAGATTTGTTATGTAAGTTAAACTCGGCAAACTCAAATGTTCCATGTATTTTTATGGGAAATGGTCTCATTATAGCATCAAGAGCTCTAAACCCTGATAAGTCGATCTCTAAAGTACATGATGGGCTATCTAATTCTAGTTTACCATGTGGCTTTATGAAACTTGGCGGCTGTGAAAGAGAACTCGACTTCGATTTGGGGGTGGATACTGAAACAGCGGTAGAAGCTGGAGATGGTTCTCGTGTCGGAGTTTTTGATTGAGTATTATGGTACAGTGGTTTGTCATCTGGTGACCAAATAGAAAAATCTTCATTATTCCAATTGTCACCCCATGCATGTGAATTAATACTGCAGTAACACCATAAACTGTAAGAAAGATTGCTTCCTTCCAGTGCAAACCCAAGAGCATCCAAAGCAGCGGTCTGGGAAGAATAATCATTCGTAATATATGCCTTCTTGTCGTCCATGTCAAATGGTATGCCAATTTCGGTGAAAAATACGGGCACCTTTTTACCAAGCATAGCTTTAGCGTCCTTTTGCATTTCTGATAATTGCTTCCTGATGCATTTCCGTATGTTGTTTTCGCCAAGCACCACAGCAAACGCAGGATTTAAGTATTTTTTGTTTACCAGGCCATACGTGTCTATACCGATTCGTTTATTCCATGTTTTATACATTAGAGTCATGCCATCATAAAAATGACATGCGCAGATTGTTCTATTATCCAAAATTTCAGAATTCTGTAAGTTGGGTGGTGGTTTCATTACCGGTGGTTGTATTATTATAAATAATTCTTTATCAAAAGCCCTGAACTTTTTATATATCCCAGTATAGTACTCAACAAAATGATTGTTTATAAATATCGTTTCATCAATTTGGCTGAAGTAATTGGGCTTGAGCAATACGGGGCTTTTATTTTCCTGAGTTTCCCAAACACCATGAAGCTTCCATATACAAGTGTTTGGTTTCCATTCAGGATTTCTTTCCCAGTTATATTTCGCATCTATCATATCTCTTTCTTGAGCACTCAACCAAGCTTTTTTACCTTTGGGATTGACCGTACACGGCTTCCCCTTAGAAAACCCAAAAAATGTTTTCTTGTATTGGTCTACGGTACATTCAATACCTTCACCTAGTAGAAAGCTCTGGAATGCCGTTGGTGTTCGACCCAGTTTCAGGTCTCTCTCTTTCGGGATCGCATCAAGATTTGTTTCACCAATATAACCACAGTTTGGTTCGTTTATAGACTCTAATCCGATGACACAATTGCTTTCAAATAATTCGGGAGCCTTGTCCTTTATTCTCTTGCACAACGCCATGATCGCATCATTAAACTTTCCTTGTAAATAATCTTGGATGTTTTTTCCATTGATTATGCATTTGGGAGCGAATTGCTTCCCACCAAAGAACAACGTGAACATTGTTTGGCATGCCAACTTAAAATAGTTCGTGGGCCAAACCATCTTAAGATATGACTCTTCGTCTTTGTCGACTTCTCTCCCTGTCTTTGGGTCAATATAATAGTTATGTAGAATTGCTGCTTCAGTGGCAAGGAAGTTTGCAGGTTGAAAACCTGCACAGTATAAAGTCCATAGCGGTGCTCCGGATCCTCCACTAAACCTAGACCACACATCTTGGTGAGGATCCAAATAAACGTACATGCCTTGTTGTGCGCTGTTAATTTTGGTTAATACCTCGATAACATAGTCCATATAGTCAAAATCGTATTGTCCTGGGCCAGCGTGTTCGAGCGATTCCCAAGTAAATGGAAACCGGATAGTATTGTAACCCAAAGACTTCAATCTTATGATATGCTGTTCGATATCTTCAGGAATTAAGGGGTGATTAATGAAGCTGACTTTATCAGCATCGTCAAAAAATGTACTATCTGATATGGGAGCGTGAGTCGATAAAAATGGCTTGGCAGGAATTTTAACCGAGGGGTCCAGGTTGACCCCTCGCAATTGAATCACACTACCATCTTCATCACAAAACTCACCGTTTGCAGAAATATGTATTTTGGCAGGCATATGGTAGGTTCTTATCGAACTCAGAAATAAAGATATGAGGAAAAAGAGAGATAAAAAAGAGGAAAACTATCGAGAAAACTACTTCAACTAAAAAATATAGCTCGAGATCTATATTTAATTGCCCTGTGATCATTACTCTTTTTATCATTTTCATCGTCAAGGCCCACCAGCAATATAGAGAAACCCTTAAACGAAGGTGATTGGAAATCAGAAAAAAGAAAATAAGAGCTCCGATACGGGGAGTCGAACCCCGGTCTCCACGGTGAAAGCGTGATGTGATAGCCGTTACACTATATCGGATATTAATTCGTTAAATTGTTAACACATACATATTCTTTATAGTATTCAAATGTTTATTCAACTTTGTTGTTAATTAGTAGTTTATTAAGTTGTAATGATTAAGAATAAGGTGTTCTTTCTTAAATTATATAAAGTGGTATATAAAACACACGCTGATTAGTTACTAATTATCAACATAATCAAAACGAGCTAATTACGCGCGATTTGGTCTGTTGTGGTGATCCTTTAAAGAAACAAGGCCTGAACTTGCTAAGCCACGAATCTTTGGTGGCCTTAGAGCAGCAATTGGCCTCTTTTCCTTATGTTATAGCTACGCCTATTCTGTCTTACTACTAATCGGTCTGATCACGTGACACGTTAAGGACTTTTTTTTTCTTGTTAGGGGCAAAAGCTGGTTTGGGAAGAAGAAAATGCATCAGAAATAATTGAATAGATCTATTGATGAAACGCAGATCGAGAAGTTAGAGAAGAGATAAATCTATCAGCCACACAAACTTGCTAAACTGTACAACTGAATAATGTATAACCCGTACCAGCAGCAAGGCATGGGTTACCAGCAGCAGCAGCAGCAGCAACAGCAGCAACAGCAGCAGCGGACTGGATTCTACCCGCAGCAACAGCAAGGTCAATCCATTAACCAAACTCAAGGTCAGCCTCAACCACAACAGCAAATGATGTTCAACCAACCTCAGACGACTGGAATTGGTGGAATGGCTCAAAACTTTGGCAATTCTTACACTAATATGCCGCAACAGCCTCAGACGGGCTACAATAGTAACGTTAATAACAATAATCTATATGGTAATGATAGGTTTGACCAACAGTCTCAACAACAACAGGTGAAACCACAGCATACTGGCTACGTGCCTAATGCCAACATCGGCGTCAGTATGCCTATGATGAATACTACTGGTACCATGCCGACGCTTAACCCGGCTCAACAGCCTCAGTTACAATCCATACAGCCTCAAGGCACGGGTTATTATCAGTCTGGTAATACTGCAAATGCACACGCAGCGCAACCTTTGCAATCTCAGGGGACCGGCTATTATGTATCAACGCCCAATTTGATTTCTACTAATCAAGCTCAGCAACCTCTTCAAGCTCAGCAACCTCTTCAAGTTCAAGGTACAGGGTATTATCAAGATCAGTCCCAGCAATTTCCTCCTCCTTCTTCTCAGCAAACACAGCCTTTGCAACCCTTGAAGCCGCAGCAAACAGGATTTTATGTTCAACCGCAAAATCAACCTCCCTTGGAGCCATTAAAGCCTACTGCCACTGGCTTTGTCAACTCATTCGCCAACAATGGTCTTAACAATGATATTAAAATTCCTGCTATGAGATTATCTTTTATTACTGCACAAGATCAAGCGAAGTTTGAGACTCTTTTCAGATCAGTTGTTACCAACGGTTCCAATACTGTTTCCGGCGCTAATTGTAGAAAAATTCTGATGAGATCCGGCTTGCCACCATCCCAATTGGCAAAAATCTGGACCCTCTGTGATACTTCAAAAGCAGGTGAGTTACTGTTTCCTGAATTTGCATTGGCAATGCATTTGATCAACGATGTCTTACAAGGTGACTCCGTCCCTTACGAATTGGACTCAAAGACGAAAAATGAAGTCTCAAGTTTTATTGATGCTATCAATTTAAGCATTGCGAACCAGGATTCTTCCGCTAACGATGCTCCAAAGACTCCTTTCGACGAATTCATTACCGCAGGCGTACAAAATCTACAACCTCAACCAACAGGTTTCATGCCTCAAACTAGTTTTGGTGTTCCATTACAATCCCAAATGACTGGAGGTGGTGTTGTTCCAGCACTGAATCCCCAATCCACAGGAATGATGGCACCCACCACTTTTAACATGTCAATGAATACCGGTACCTCCGGGTTGACCACCCAAATTACCGGGGGAGGACCCGTATCTTTGCAACCTCAGGCAACTGGTATGATGCCACAAACTTCTTTTGGCATTAACTTAGGACCGCAATTGACCGGTGGTGCCCTACAATCTCAGTATACCGGAGGTTATGGTTCTGTTATGCCTCAACAGACCAATAACGCAAGCATGCTCAATCTATCCTTTAATCAGCAAGGGTTACAATCTCAGGTAACTGGGCTGCAACCCCAACCAACTGGATTTCTTCCACCATCCAATTTCAGCGCTACTATGCCATTAACGGCTCAAAAGACTGGGTTTGGTAATAACGAAATCTATACTCAAACAAACTTCGGTAATAACTTGATTGATAACTCGAATCAGGACAAAATTTCAACAGAAGAAAAATCTTTGTTTTATAAAATTTTTGAAACTTTTGATACTCAAAATAAAGGCTTGTTAGATTCACCAACGGCAGTGGAAATTTTTAGAAAATCAGGTTTAAATCGTGCAGATTTGGAGCAAATATGGAACCTTTGTGATATAAACAATACTGGGCAGTTAAATAAGCAAGAGTTCGCACTAGGTATGCATTTGGTTTATGGTAAATTAAGTGGGAAGCCCATTCCTAACGTTTTACCTCCAGGTTTGATTCCTTCCAGCACAAAACTTTTGGATAATTTGAAGAACCAATTGAAGACAGAACCAACTGCCATAAAAGACAAGCCTTCATTTGGCAAAATTGATGCCCTGAACTACAAGAATAACGATGATGACGTTTTGCCAAACTATAGAAATCGTAAGAAGGTTTACTCAGCAAAGAATGAGGAACAGTCATCTTCCTTCTCTTCACCTCCTGCTAAGGTTGAGAATCATCCTAGTGTCTCTCTTCAGAAAGACAACACTTCAGAAGATAAAGTAGCTAAGAAACAGACAGTGGGTTCAAAGTATGCTGAATTTTCAAGAGAAGTTAATTTGAAGAATATTGCTGCATTAGAAAGCGAGATTAGAAATATTAAGACCTCTAAAAACTCTTACGATAATTCTATTCCGTCAGATTTGACGAGCCGTTTCGACGCCATTATTGCGAAACTTCCAAACCTATTCAATGAAATATCTACTATTGATAACGAAATTACCAATGCGAAAATCCAATTGTATAAAAAAAAGAATCCTTCTTCAATTATTGGATCTGGTCCAAACGGTGAGATAACCGAAAATGACAGGAAGAAGGCTAAGAGCAGAGCTCTGTTGAGAGCAAGGATGTCTGCTCTAACTGGGAAACCATCAGAATCGGAGGATTCGCTTTCAATGGGAGATGAACAGAAAAGTGCCGAGATCGAGAAAATTCAACAAGAAAATGGCAAGAACCAAGATATTATCAAAGATATAAGATCATTTATTTCAGATATTTCTGCGTCTTTGAAATCCACAATGACAGGGTCAGATATGATATCCAATCAAGATTTTGAAAGGTGGGAATTCGGCATAGGATTAGAAGATGGTGTTCGTGAATTTTTGGATGATTTGAAGTCAAATTCTAATAAAGTGATTGCAGAGTCATCTCCTTTCGTACCTTCCTCAACCCCAACACCTGTCGGTGATCGTTCTTCGTCGCCTTCTTATTCCCAATTCAAAACTGCAGAAGAAAGAGCTGCGTATCTCAAAGAACAAGCAAAAAAGAGAATGAAGGAGAAATTAGCTAAGTTCGATAAGAATAGACGAAGTGCGACCCAAAGGCCTAGATCAAATTTAAATGAAAACACTCAAGAACAACCGGAAGAGGTTGCAAGTTCTTCCAATTCAATTGAGCCTAGAGAAACTCCATTCAAAGAGAGTTATGTGGAAACTTCTCAACCCGTTCAACCCGTTCAACCCGTTCAACATGTATCTGATGCAGAGCAAGAATCTGATTATGATGAAGATGAAGAGGAGAAGCGTTTACAAGAGGAACTAAAACGTTTGAAACTAAAAAAGAAGGCTGAGAAAGAAAAAAGACTTGCAGCTTTACGTAAGCAAATTCAAGATGCTCAGAATGAAAGCGATGAAGAGGAAGGAAAAGAACAAAATAACTTTGGCGGCCCTAAGGACGGTCCTCAGACTGTACCAGTTGCACCATCAGCGCCTTATTCGCAACATTCAGTTAATGTCCCTAACCCGGTACCTGCCACTGTTACTCCCATCGCCAATAGAAACATTACCAATATGCCATCTACATCGACAGGCCATAATCCATACTTCAGGGATACATCAGCCAGCTCTACATCTACTTTCGATGCCCATGCTGCAGAAATGCAAAGAAGAATCCAAAGAGGCTTGGATGAAGGTGAAGATGATGGATGGTCCGATGATGACGAGACAAACAACCGCGTAGCTGTGAAAAATAACGTTGAGCAAGCAAGTGTTGGTCAACCTGACCATACACTTGCTGTCCCTACTCTACCTGCAGCTCCTGTTCCATCTGCTGCCCCTATCCCGAGAACTGCTTCTATTTCAGAAACAGAACTCCGTCAGGTTAATAACTCTAATGAAGAAAGTGTACCTATTTCAAGAGCTCCAGCTTTTCCTACTGTAACTCAGGAGCCACCTAAACCATTGGCCCCACCTTTACCCGCTGTTAATGTTTCTCAGGGACCACCAATTCCCTTAGCTCCTCCAATACCTGGTGCTGTGCAGAAATCAAGCACTTCTACAGCAGCATTAGCTGGTAGCGTCTTGTCTCCACCTCCATCTTTGCCAACCGAAGAAGCTTCTACTTCTGAACCTATCAATGTTCTAGCTGATAATAATAAAAATGGCTCCGAAGAGGATATGGGCGCGTATGGACCTGATTCCGATGATGATGTTTTATCAATTCCCGAATCAGTCGGTTCAGACGAAGAGGAAGAAGGGGCTCTGCCAGTCCCACCTGTAGGCATTCCATCAATTCCACCTACAGGCATCCCTCCACCTCCACCCCTACCATAAAGAATTAACTTGCTTTTCTATAGAATATGTATGTATTAGTCTCTGAAAGGATGCAGAATTAAAGCCCTGATATCTAATATTTTTATGAATTGTATTGATACAAGCTACGATAAAAGAGGAGGATATTATTCTGATTGGTCATTTTTAGTTGATATAAGCAGCTTCTTATCGTCGTCACTAAGTACTATATCTCGTTCTAGCTCTTTCTTCACAGCTTCATAGTACTTTTGTAAACTCTTTTTTGGCCTATAAAAGGTATGATCGACTTTTAGGGCTCTCTCACCGATTTTATATCCATTTAGATTATCAACTGCGAGGATCGTTGACCTTTGGTCCTCATATTTTAAATAAGCATAGCCTTGTGATTCCCCTGTATTTTCATCCCTACTAATTATTATATCTACAGGTACTCCATATTCTGAAAATACTGTTAGTATGTCTCCTTCCGTTAATTCTCTGTTCAGGTTTCCAATATATATGTAGGCATTATCTTTATATTCGTTATGCCATGAATGATGCGGGCTGAGAATTCCACTTTGTAGTTCTGCGTCATTGATCTTCTGAATTTTATTCATTGACAGTCCTTTTTTGTTAACTACTTTTTAACTGTAGGATTACTTAAATATATATATACATATATATATATATATATATACGTTGTTTTTTTTGACTTGCTTAAAATTCTGCTAATTCGGCCTATTTTTTTATCTTCAATTACATTATTTTAGAATTTAGAACCGAAAAGAAAAAAGGATCGTACTATGTAAAATATTCACATCTAAGCAGAACAGTTTCTTATTGAATAACATGTCATTACCGATGATTAAACCACAATGTTTTATTCTTACTATTCTCTTATTAGAATAGTAATATCAGTATTAGTATGATCTTATTTATTTACATTAAATTATATTGGAGACGAACAGGGGAAAATAAATAAAACGGGTTTTAGTATACAAGAGATGATCACTATCTTCATGTGTGTCTTTTTTTTTTGGTGGCTTCTGCAACAAGTTCTTCGAATATCTGTGCTTCTTCTTGTTCGACTTTTGTTCTGAAGGTTTTCTTGAAGACCGAGCCCAGTAGTTTCATTGCTTCAGCTCTTCTGATAAGTGTCTTCTTACTCACTGAGTCATCCTCTAATACTTTATTACAGACACCACGTAGAGTGGATGTTATTTCATATTTAGAGCCATGCCAAGCGGCAGATAATACCTTGCCCATCAACAGTTGCTCTTGTTGTGCTAATTCCTCTGTGGTAGGCTTCACTTGCTCATTTCCGTCTTTGTCAAATAAAGGTTCATTATTTGTACCAGCTTCCTTCATTTTTTCAAGTTCTTTCATGGTATTTTGGGCATCTATAGCTGCTGAAACAGTTCTTAATGTATCCATAAAGACGCCCCCTTTTGCCTTCATAGAGTGGAATATGCCACCCATTCCGAATAAGTTCTGAGATGCAAGAAAAATCTCAGCCTTTGTGTAGTAAACGTCACCTATTGTGTGTAAAATGTCTAGACCAAATGATTCCATTTTCAAAAGATTAGCCTCTTCCTCGAATTTTCTTTTGAAGGAATCTTTACAGGCATCGTCATAAACACTTTCTGTTAATATCGATAATCTCTCAATCAATGTTTTGCTCAATTGATCCACTCGTTTCTGCTTTTCAGCTTCTTGTTCCTCCTCAAATTGCTCCAGTTTTGTCTTCTTTTTCTTTGTCTCGGTTCCCACCTGCTCATTTTCTTTATTACCATTGTGTACGGTTAGATTACTGGCATCTATGTTTAATTCATTCTTATCGCTTTTTTCATCGGTAGTGATTGTCGCTCCTGCAGAAGAGGGAGCTGTACTACTCGTGTTATTACCTGCTAAAGATTCTTCCTTCGTTTCTACATTTTCCTTCTCCTTTTCAGCTTCGTCTTCAGCACTTAATTCCTCAGTTTTTTGTAGATTCTTCAATAGCATCAGTTCACCAATATATGACGCAAACGCATCTCCACCAAAGATGACGGAAAATTGTTCAGCTGCATCCTCGAACCCACCCTGAGGTATAGCTTCTTTCCTTCCATATTTGTCATATTTTGCTCGGAGCTCGTCATCACCCAAAACTTGATACGCCTCAGATATGGCTTGAAACCTTTCGGTAGCCTTGGGATCATTGGGATTCTTATCTGGATGCTCTTGAATAGATTTCTTCCTGTAGGCCTTTTTTATTTCTATGGCAGTTGCAGTGGTCGATACACCCAACAAATCATAATACTCACTATCAACAACCATCCTCTCTTGTACAGTAGTTTAAAATACACCTTTCGGCCACTAGAAAACAATCAGAAGTTCAATCATAACTCTCTTTGTTTAGCTTGCGAATCTACCAAGTTTGTTCAATACGCTTTTTCTCAAATTAGCACAAAGTTTAGGATGTGCGGGTAAAAGATAGAAAAAGAAGAGGAAATACGATGAAACACAGATACTACGGCGCTATTATCAATACCGCCTCTAGCTTGCTCATTCACTCGTGTATTCTTTCCTCATAACATATATATAGGGGTTTTTTATACATACTACTTAAAAGAATTTAAGGTGTAGACGCTTCCTCCGAATGCAATGCATAATCAACATCTTCGTAGCCATCAGAGAGTTCTCTTGCCATATCCGCTTCCATTTGGTTCTCCATTTGTTGTTCCTGTATCTGCGTTATATCATCTTGATCTCTGTTAGCAATCGCATCTGATGGAGACAACGACTCCTCACTCGCAGTTTTCCTATTGCCTACAGCCGCTGTCTGCGATAATGAAAAATCAGGTACCGATTCTGCATTGGCAGTGGACACATTCTTTTCCTCCATGACAATAGGATAGAGAGCATCCCCCACCTCATTTGAGGACACTTCAGATTGCCCCATTGGGATATTTTTTGAATTTTCATCCAAAGTCTTTTCTAGTTGCTCATTGGAGTTAGTATTGGCCAAAATTCTTTGCTTGGAGCAGAGAAAGTGAACATTCCAATTGTTGAATATCTCTATTTTATTAGTATTTTCATCTTCTTCAACTTTCTCCACATCAGCTACTTTAGAAGGTAATTTACGTCCACGGGGTCCCTTCGTCCTCCTAATGTTACCTAAAGGTGCGCCTTTCGCTTGTGGTTGCTCCTGTTTTCCTCCGGTAGGTTCAGCGTCAGAAGAGGACAGTCTCTTCCCTAAGGAAGCTGGAAGCTGTCCGGGGTTTACCATACCGGGTAGCGCAAGCAGCCCATTCAGTTTGTTTGTGAAATCGGCGTTTGTCGAATTGCTGGCAGTAGAAGATTCTGTATTTTCCTTTGTGGTATCTGCTGAAGCAGTGATAGCCGACGAAATTCCATTATTATGCAGATCTTGCTGCTGTTGTTTTTGTAACATTTCTTGAAAGGCCGCAATTCTTGAAGAGGGTTTCTTGGGGACTGGAGGTGGTGCACGTCTTTTTGGTCTCTCAGAAGGAACTTTTGGAATTTCGCTTTTCTCTTCAGCATCGACGTGGGTTGAGTCATGTTCTTCTGGTGTAGGCTTATTTTCTACATTAAATGACTCTTCTTTTCCTAAGCCTGCTTGAAGATCCTTTTTGGGTCTACTCCGTGGAATCACTGGAATGTCATTTGCCTGTTCGCCTTGTGACTGTGAATGGATATTTGTGCCAGTTGTTTGGGTAATTTTTGCAGGGGCAGGAAGCCTATTTGGCTGACGATTTACTTCCAGGTTATTCTCGGCTTCCAGTTTCTCATTTAGAGATGTAGTGCTTTCCTCATCGGTTGGATTCTGAAATATTTTCTCTTCCTGTTGCTCTTGATGCTTCTGTAGTTCCTCGAAACTTGATTCAGAAAGCTTAGTAAACTTTTCAGCTTTGACACCAGATCCGGTAGCTGCACCCGAAGACTGAACACTATCTTCTTCAACTTCCTTGTCAACATCTACCGGTAATTCCACATCTTCAGAGGTGACTCCTTTTTCAAAACCACTTCTGTCCCCAACCTCATTGTCTAGAGCGGTATGTACCTCTTGTTTCTCAGTGCGGCCTTTTAAGTCGCTGCCCTTTGCAATTTCATCATGAGATGACTTCAATAAATTTGAAGAAGATACAGCAGGCTGACTATCCTCATTTTTTTCATGCTCCTTTGCTACGGATAAGGATAGATCTGGAGAAAAAGAATCCTTGTCGCTTAATGATCTTTGTTCGCTTTGATGAATAGCTGCCGTTTCTCCCTCTCGAACAGCTGTTGAGCTTTTTTTCTTAAATGGATAGTGTGTATTATGCTTTGTAATCAAGCTTTCAATCTCTTTCAGCTCCTTGCTGGTGTTATTCATTACATTATTCAGTTCTTCAGTAGTGGAGCGTCTAATTGGCCTTTGTAGTGGAACCTGAGGCAAATTTTCCGGTACTGTACCACATTCAAACGAAGTCATCGTTTTTGCTTTAAGAATGGGCCTCCTTGTTGGTACATTGGGCTTTTCTAAAGGTGTTGATGGTTCGCTGTTGGCCTTTATATCCCCTGCTTCAGTGCTAGGTGACGGAAACAGTTCAGATGTCTTCCTCCTCGAAGGTCTCTCGGGTATTTTGGGCACATCTTCCGATGACATTGTGCAATCGGTCAAAATTATTATATTATTGAACAACCAGTAAGACAGAATACCTTACTGAGATAAAAATTGTACCTAAATGACCAATCTTTCTCCTTTTCTTTTGTTTCGCGTCCTAGCAAAACAAGGCCCATTTCCTAGTGCATGCGGTAGAAAACACTAGTCAAAAAGAAGAGAATGTGGGTATAGCATTAAACAACGTATTTTCAAAGGACATTTGCTAAATTGCAATACGAATTGGACTGAAATAGGAGTTTCTGTCTATCTATAGTCTTCTCTTGAAGGGTTAATAGATCAACAGAAACCGGGTAATGGATATTATTAGTGTACTTGAATACATATGTGGACCTCGAATTCACCGACGTGATCATCTGTCCTGTACAATGAAAGGAGCTAGGGTATTGTGGTTCGAGGATATAGTTGCTTGCTTCAGTTTATTCACCACATTCTGATTCTGTTTTATTTTAATTTATTCTTTTCTCCTGATGGCCAGTGCAGATGATTACATTAGCGATTTTGAAGATGATGAACTGGACAAATTGTATGAAAAGGCTATCAATAAAACCGTCAAAGAAACGATAACGAGACGCGCCGTACCAGTTCAAAGAGATCTTCATAACAATGTTTTACCGAGGCAGAAAACTGTGTACGAAGAAATTCAAAGAGATGTCAGTTTTGGGTCTACGCATCATGAGCTGGATTATGATGCTTTATCATTTTACGTGTACCCTACAAATTACGAGGTAAGAGATTATCAGTATACTATTGTTTATAAATCTTTGTTTCAAAACATATTATGCGCCATTCCTACAGGTATGGGTAAGACATTCATAGCCAGTACTGTAATGCTAAATTACTTTCGTTGGACCAAAAAAGCAAAAATTATTTTTACTGCTCCAACAAGACCTTTGGTGGCTCAGCAAATTAAGGCTTGTTTGGGTATAACAGGAATACCTTCGGACCAAACTGCTATCTTACTAGACAAAAGTAGAAAAAATAGAGAAGAAATTTGGGCTAATAAGAGAGTTTTCTTTGCCACACCACAAGTGGTGGAAAATGACTTGAAGAGAGGCGTGCTGGACCCTAAGGATATTGTTTGTCTTGTCATTGACGAGGCTCATAGGGCCACTGGTTCCTACGCGTATACAAATGTGGTAAAATTCATAGACAGATTTAATTCGTCATACAGATTATTAGCATTGACTGCTACACCAGCTTCTGATCTAGAAGGTGTTCAAGAAGTGGTCAATAATTTGGATATCTCAAAGATTGAAATCAGAACCGAAGAAAGTATGGATATTGTCAAGTATATGAAGAAAAGAATAAAGGAAAAAATCGAAGTACCTCTTTTGCTAGAGATTGAGGATATAATTGAACAATTGGGTATAGCTATCAAGCCCGTACTGCAACAGGCAGTGGAACTGGGTATATATGAAGAATGTGACCCTTCACAAATAAATGCCTTCAAAGCCATGCAACAAAGCCAAAAAATAATCGCGAACCCCACTATACCTGAAGGAATTAAGTGGAGAAATTTTTTCATTTTACAGCTACTGAATAATGTAGGGCAAATGTTGAAAAGATTAAAAATTTACGGGATAAGGACATTTTTCAATTACTTTCAGAATAAATGTACAGAATTTACTACGAAATACAATCTCAAAAAATCTACTAATAAGATTGCGGCTGAGTTTTACTACCACCCAATTTTGAAGAATATCGGAAAGCAATGTGAGCGCTATTTGAGCGATCCAAAGTTTGTGGGTCACGGGAAATTACAGTGTGTCAAAGATGAATTAATGGATTTTTTTCATGATAGGGGTTCTGACTCGAGGGTTATTATTTTCACAGAACTAAGAGAAAGTGCACTTGAAATTGTGAAGTTCATAGACTCGATAGCCGATAATAGAATCAGGCCTCACATTTTCATTGGACAAGCTCGTGCAAAAGAAGGTTTTGATGAAGTCAAATATACAAGAAAACATGCGCCAAAGGGGAGGAAGAAGATCGAAAGACTGAAAAGGCAAGAGGAAGAGGAACTTTTGGAAGCTGAACGAAATAAGAGAGCGAAGACCGATAAGTTTGAAAGAATTGGCAGACGAACGGGAAGCTCTGAAGAGGCACAGATTAGTGGAATGAATCAAAAAATGCAAAAGGAAGTTATCCATAACTTCAAAATAGGGGAATATAATGTCCTAGTTTGTACATCTATTGGAGAAGAAGGTTTGGATATCGGGGAAGTTGATTTGATAATTTGTTATGATACTACAAGTAGTCCAATTAAAAATATTCAGCGTATGGGTAGAACAGGTAGAAAACGGGACGGAAAAATAGTACTGCTGTTTAGTGGTAATGAATCATACAAATTCGAGCGAGCTATGGAAGATTATTCAACACTTCAAGCACTCATATCTAAACAATGCATTGACTACAAAAAATCAGATCGAATAGTCCCTAAAGATATCATTCCCGAGTGTCACAAGACCTTAATTACGATTGATGATGAAAACGAAGTAATAAATGAAATGGAAGATGTTGACGAGGTTATTCGTTATGCTACTCAGTGTATGATGGGTAAAAAAGTGAAAGCAAGAAAAACAGTAATGAAAAAGAAAGCTCAGGAAAAAAGAAAGACCAAGAAATTTTTCATGCCTGATAACGTTGAAACCAACATTATTAGTGCAAGCAGTTTGCTCAATAAATTCTTGGTAAATGAGAATGGCGGAATATTACCAATAACAAAAAGTGAAAACTTTAGTAAAAAGCAGAAGGTTTTTAAAGCTTTGGATAACTTAGAAAACGATTCGACAGAAGAGGCTTCTTCTTCTTTAGAAACTGAGGATGAGGATATCGGTGTTAACAATCACGCTATTACTCGAAATGACCGAAGTGAACGTCAAAAAGAACTGCAAGTTGACGTTGACTTTGTTAAGGAAGATCCTGCTCGATCCAGACCACTTTCTAATCATGCTCATCCCAATATGGCCATATTTGTGAATGATTTCAGTTTCCCAGCCAAGAGTGAGCACAATGTGGAAGATATTCAAAAAAATCAACAAGGTCTCAAAAAAGAAAAGGAAAGTTTTGTCGAAAAGAATAAGCTTAGATTGACTTCCAACGAAAAGGATTCGTTTAGGCAACATTATATACCAGAAAGCATTTCTTTTGATGTTAAGCCCAATATTATACAACACACTAAAGGTGTAAAAGTTCCACATTGCAAGAAGGTCTCAGAAGTCATCTCATTATTTAATGATGAGAGGAATGATAATAAGAAGAGAACAATTGACATGAACTATATCAAATGTTTGGCGAAAAGCATGTTACGGGATACACAAGATCTGTGGAAATCTGGCGACAAAAATCCGGTGGATAATAGTATCAGTCATGACTCATCCCAGTCTTTAATCTTGTCGAACGCAGAATTAGATGACATACTAGGATCAGATTCAGATTTTTGATAATGAATTCTTGTACTCTGCCATGTATTTGAAACAAAACCATTGTAATATATAAACGTTTATGGATTTATCTACATATATCACATAAATAATTCAAGGACATTATTTAACCAAACTCATTCGAATTAGTTTTCTGGCTCATATGAAATACTATCGTGACCAACAAAATGTAAAAGTTGGACCAGCGACAAGCGCAATAAGTAACATTTCAAATTTACTAGTGCAGAGTCCTATTATTATAAATCACTACGATCATACTTCAAGTGATCTAAATTGTAATGCTAAACATCTCCCTCCTTGGGGTATTAAAAGATTATCAATCATTCGTTAGCTGAAAAAAAAAACCGCAACAATTTCTTGCACTCCGAAACTAACCTTAAAATGCAACAAAAATTCAATTTTAAATTCCATCAAATAAGTGACCCTCAGCATAATTCTTCAACCAGGCCCCATAACCAAGACTATTTTTTGTTGTCATATAGTGCTGTAATATTCAATTATTGTTATGTCCCAAAAAGAGAAAACTGCTCCCAACCCAACCTCAAAGGCTGAGACTTTTAATAATAAAAAAAACGACAAACATGAGCTCGAGCTGGATGAACTTGTAGGTAAACTATCTATCGAAGGTGCCTCGCAGGTATCGCAAAAGCTAAGCAAGGAAGAGAAACAGGCTCATCAGTTTGAGGCTGACTCTCGTTCCATCTTTGTAGGCAACATTACACCAAATGTCACTCCAGAACAAATAGAGGAGCATTTCCAAGAGTGTGGTCTAATAAAAAGGATAACGCTTCTTTATGACAGAAATACAGGAACACCAAAAGGTTACGGCTATATTGAATTCGAAAGTCCAGCATTTAGAGAAAAGGCCCTTCAATTGAATGGGGCAGAACTCAAGGGTAAAAAAATCGCTGTCTCCAGAAAAAGAACTAACATTCCAGGATATAATAGGCATTACAACACACAAAACCAGTACTTTCAGCAATGGCAATGGAATTATCCTTTAATGGCTTACCCTAATCCTGATTCTTTCCCTTATTATGCTCCCTACCCCCCAAACCAATCTCCAAATCAAAATTTTGGATACAATAAGAGTGGTTACTATAGAGGTCCTTACAATAACAAGAACAGAACCCATCAAAAAAAGTACTTTAACAATTCAAAAGACTCTGCCAGAAATTCTAGGTCTCCTTCCGAGAAATCCGTTGTCATGCCATCACATGATGATAAAAGTTGTGCCCAGGATAAAGATTCGTAATGAAGGCTTTCATGTCGATACTTGATAATTCAATTTGAATTGTTGATTTTGAAATAAGTTGAAAAATAGCTATTTTATTTTAACATGCTTATTTAGTCCTTCAAACATTCAAAGATAAAAAGTATACAACATTCCAGAACCACCGAAAAAGAAGTGAACAGCCATCCTTTACTAAAACTAGTATTCTTTTACATATTTTTTTGACAACTTTTCACTAGAATATGTTGATGATTTTAATGTGTATTATGTACGTAGCGTAACTGTCGCTGAAGTTAGCATTATATATAAAGCATGCACAATATATTGAAATTCTTCGTAATACTTAACCTCCTCATCTAATATAGAAAACTGTTACAGATATTTTTTCTGAAGTATAAAAATAGAAAATCTTTTCGGAAATTTAAAACAGCAAAATAGATATTAAAAGAAGAAAATATATAATTATTTTTAATAAAATTTTAAATAAAAATAAAAAAAGAAACTTCAAAAATATGCACGTGACATTTATGTTTGATCATATAATGAATATTAAATCTTGAAAGACGTAGCACTCATTATTATTTTTGCATGCTCGTTCTGAGCTGTAAATGTATATACAATTTTCTATGAAAATGCAGAAGTTATACATCAAGTTCTAGCTCGGCTAATATATGATCCACCATTTCCATATCTTTTCTGTATTCAAGATACCCTACTTGTTTCAAGTATTCCAAGTCGTCTTGGTTCTCAAATAACTCCACATCATCCGGTTCAAAAGAGTATTTTCGTAGTAAATAGTACCTAATATCATCAACTAATTCAATAGTATCAGTTTCCTGACGGAAGGAAATTCGCTCTGAACTCAACACAATGGCCCGTTTTATCTCTGGATCATTATATAACTCTTGCAAATGTATAGCTATAAATTTAGCTGCAAATTGTTCTAGGCGCTCAACTCCTATCTCCCATGATAGATAGAGTACGTCAAAAACATTGTATTGCTCAATGAACTCTTTCGATTGCGTGATAATTGTTGAAGAGATTGTTTTCAGGCGATCTTCGAGAAGTATATCTGCAAGCAACAAAACATCGACGGCATACATCCAAGGAATGTCTGTGTTGTCAGCATATAAATAGCGGAGAATAATTTCGGCAACCTCAAACTCACAATTGGGGAGGGTCAGTTGTGGAATGACACAGTTACACTCCCCTGGAAGATACTTGGCTTTTACATATGTAACCTTTTCTTTAAAGTTATTGGTAAACATTACCCTAAAATATTCTGCACGATTTAGAATGGCCAAGTGACAGGGGTATAATCGTGTATCTCCGTTCCGGTTTTTTACTGCGAGTTGGATATCTGGATAAGCTGGACAGTTCATCGGGGAGGTAACCTGTTGCGCACTATCGACAAGATCAATAGCCGAACCA
The DNA here is from genome assembly GCF_947241705.1 of Saccharomyces mikatae IFO 1815. Classification (NCBI taxonomy): domain Eukaryota; kingdom Fungi; phylum Ascomycota; class Saccharomycetes; order Saccharomycetales; family Saccharomycetaceae; genus Saccharomyces; species Saccharomyces mikatae. The sequence continues at coordinate 372,067 of NC_079264.1, read as the reverse complement.
AAAATGCAATTGTTCACAAATACCAAAAGTTGCTTTCTGGCAACCTCAGTGAACTTATACTGGTAATCTGACATCAACCTAGACTTTTCTGTAGGATCGGAAATATGTCTTGCTTTGTCTAGAAATTCTGACAATAATTCAATTTTGAATTTACTGGATAAGTTTATAAGTTCCTCGTATTGTCCTGGCTCAATTTGATGTAGAATCGGAATTAGGTAAAGAAACTTCAGAAAAATTTCAAATATATCTGAGCGGACTTCAATGGAAATAACTTCACGCTTTAACCACTCATTTGTCATCTTTCCTGCTAAAATATTACTCCTTGCGCATAATAGGAACCTATGGGCTGTGAATACCCGTCCATTGGAAACTTTAAATGAAACATCTCTCTTTAGAATGCCTTCGTCATTATATAAAGATGAGATATGAGTAGCAAACGGTTGTTTAACGTCAACAGCCTTGGATATATCATAACTGAGAAGAGTATCTCTTATAGCGTCTGTCAATGCACCATATATACAACGAGCGCCTTCATACCTGTCTCTATCACAAACGGCTCCCCTCTGTAGCAAGAGCTTCACGACTCTTTCATGACCGCAAAGACTGGCTAGAAAAAGTGGAGAGTTGTCAAATTTGTCCACATTGTTCACATTCACTCCCGTAGATATCAATCGATCAACATTATCCATATCACCAGTGCGGCATGAATAACACAGTTCTTCAAAATTTTTGTCCATTGATTCATTCGTCATAAACACACCAAAGTTTATTTCCAATTAATGCCGTGCAATTAGGTACAAAAGTTCCTGACTAGTTTCCTTTCCCTTGCAACCTTGTTTAGTAATTATATGGCTGCAAATTCTAGAGTGCAAACCGAGCATATCTACATCTTCATCTTACCTAGTTCCACGTAGTATTATTCACTTGAAATGTGTGGGTGTCCCAGGAATTGGGCATAAGCGGTACAATTTGTAAATTCCTCATCTGCCAAGTCATAATCTGAAGCTGCAGTATTTTCCAGCAATAAAACACCTTTTGATCTCTATACTGGGCCTTGTTTTATTTTGATTTTCATATCTCTTTTTCTCTTTTGTCTAGCATTGCGCAATTGCTAAACGAGTACCTTTATGAAGTATTTGTAACCTGGAAGATTGGGGAAAAAATATCTATAAATAAAACTGTTGGATTACATTCGGAGGCCAAATCAGCGAATAGTGTTATAATATCGACTGGACGTATGGACTAAAAGCACGATTCACTAAAATGAGACTTTTCATCGGTACAAAAACACGATCAATTGTCATATCTTCCAATAACTATTGTTTATCCTTCCAACGATTGCGCAGCATACCAGGGGCTAGTTCCCAACAGCGTCAACTAAGTAAGACACCCAGTATAACAATTAAATCTTTTCCTGACACAGATCTTTCAAATGATAACGATTATCTCGAAGTTAAAAGTTGCATATTCAATGGATTATTAGGGCTCGTGTGTCTTAATGGTGATATCTATGTCGCCGTCATATCGGGGGTTCAGAATGTTGGGTTTCCTCGATGGCAACTGGTAGATCATCAAATAAGACCTTCTGAGAGCATTTATAAGATATTAGATGTTGACTTTTATAGCTTAGAAAGTGACGTTTTTGACTACCTCCTGTGCGAACGATCAGAGCAAAACTACGACAAATTGATCCATGAACATCCATGTGGTCCCTTGAAAAAACTATTTAGTGATGGAACATTCTATTATTCTAGAGATTTCGACATCTCTAACATCGTGAAAAACCATGGCTTATCACATAACTTAGAATACACCGTAGATAATCAAGATCTATCGTTTATTTGGAATGCTAATTTAGCAAGTGAGGTAATTAACTGGAGAAGCAAAATTTCAAATGAGGAAAAGCAACTTTTTGCCAATGCGGGATTCCTAACATTTGTCATTCGCGGTTATTGCAAGACAGCATTAATAGAAGATGGTCCAAATACTGCCTCTATAACTATCATTTCTAGGATTTCAACTGAGAGTAAACAGGATACGCTGGAATTGGAGGGTATTAGTGAAGATGGAAGGGTTTCACTCTTTGTTGAAACAGAGATCGTAGTTACCACAGAAAAGTTCATTTTTTCCTACACTCAAGTCAACGGAAGCATTCCTCTTTTTTGGGAATCTGTAGAAAGTCAACTATTATATGGAAAAAAAATTAAGGTAACAAAGGGTCCTATTGAGGCTCAAGGAGCTTTTGACAGGCATTTTGATAACCTAACATCAAAGTATGGTGTTGTGAGTATCGTCAATATCATAAAACCTAAAAGTGAGTCCCAAGAAAAGCTAGCACTGACATATAAGGATTGTGCTGAATCGAAAGGAATAAAAATAACGAACATAGAATATAGTTCTAGTGTCCTGACAAAATCTCCTCATAAATTACTCTATTTGTTGAAACAAGATATTTACGAGTTCGGTGCGTTTGCCTATGACATCTCTAGAGGGATCTACTTTGCAAAACAAACGGGTGTATTACGAATAAGCGCCTTTGATTCAATTGAAAAACCAAACACGGTCCAGAGATTAGTGAGTAAAGAAGTAATTGAGTTGACTACGAACGAAATTGATGTATTTGAATTGACTTCGCCGTTCTTAGATGCTCACGATAAGCTATGGTTAGAAAATTACTACTGGCTGGATAGAACGTACACTAAGCACACAAAGAATTCTGGTAAGTATACAAAGGTTTATTCAAAGTTATTTGGCTCCCGAGTTAGGTTATACGACCCGTTACATATCTACATCTCTCAACATTTGAAGCAATTGAGGTCAAAATATACGTTTGAGAAAGACATCTCAATATTCGCAGGCACGTTCAATATAAGTGGGAAAATCCCAAAAGATGATATAACAGATTGGATTTTTCCGAAATCAATGTCTAAGGACGATGAAATGGCTGACCTTTATATCATTGGATTAGAAGAAGTGGTGGAGCTTACCCCAGGTCATATGCTTGCTACCGATCCATATGTCCGGCAATTTTGGGAAAAGAAAATACTAACACTATTAAATGGACCCGGACGTAGAAAGAAATATGTCCGTTTATGGAGTACGCAGTTGGGGGGTATATTACTTTTATTATTTATGAATGAGATAGAATATTCGAAAGTAAAGCATATTGAAGGGGACGTTAAAAAAACGGGGTTTGGAGGAATGGCCTCGAATAAAGGAGCCGTCGCTGTTAGCTTCAAGTATTCAGCTACAAGGTTTTGCGTCTTGGTATCTCACTTAGCGGCAGGGTTAGAGAACGTCGAGCAAAGGCATAATGACTATAAAACAATTGTTAAAAGCATTAGATTCTCCAAAGGATTACGAATAAAGGATCATGATGCAATAATTTGGATGGGTGATTTCAATTACAGAATATTAATGTCCAATGAAGATGTTAGACGAAAAATAGTTTCTAAGGAATATGCCAACTTATTTGAAAAAGATCAGCTTAATCAACAAATGATCGCCGGTGAGTCTTTTCCATACTTCCATGAAATGGCAATTGACTTCCCACCTACATACAAATTTGACCCAGGGACGAAAAACTATGATACAAGTGAAAAAATGAGGATACCAGCATGGACTGACCGAATTCTAAGTAGGGGAGAAGTTCTAAAACAGTTAGAGTATAACTGTTGTGAAAACATAGTGTTTTCTGATCATAGACCAGTATATGCCACATTTAGAGCTAGAGTAACTGTAGTTGATGAACAAAAAAAGACTACTCTGGGTACACAAATCTATGAGAGGATTATGGAAAAGCTAGATGGATTGAATGATGATGAGAAAATTGCGGTTTTGAGTGACGATGCGTTTGTGATCGAAAGTTTTGAGGACAATGATTCGGTAGCTGGGCTTACTCATTCCCCGACGCCAAATTCTGAACCGAAAAGAGGTAGAAAATTACCACCACCTAGTTCGGATATGAAAAAATGGTGGATTGGGAGTGGAAAGCAAGTTAAAGTAGTTCTTGATGTGGACCCAGCCGTTTACATGATTAATCCTGAAAGAGATCCTAATCCTTTCGTGGAGAACGAAGATGAACCACTTTTTGTAGAAAGGTAAGTAAATGATTATTAGTGAAAAGATAGTATATACTATTTTTATGTAAGATTCTCTTCCTCTTATGCGGCTATAGGCACACTTCCTATTTTTGATCATGACCATTCGCCAAACCATTATTATCTTTGTGTAGATCTTCTAGCTCAGCTAATAGAGTGTCCATCTTCTTTTCCATTTCGTCTAACTTAAGTTCAACTTCCGATATCTTCTCTTCTCCTCCTTTAAGTAGGTTTAAAACCTCTAAAATATCCTTTGCACCTGCAGTACTGACATCTTTGGGATTATCACGAGTCATAGTGCTCATTGACGCATATATTATTGCTCAGGTAATAATAATTCGGTGGTCAGGTATTGAGCTTTTAATTAAAATGAACGACTTATTATCATTTTCCGATTATCTGTTTACCCGGTACAAGCAATCTGTCCTGTAACTCAAAGCGCCTACCATAGTAGCAAGTCGCCTTAAGCTATCTCCAATCGAGGAAACAAGCATATATTTTCGCTTCCAAAGATTGAAATGTGGGTACGAATAGATATACACATTTACTTATTTATAAAACAGACCTTATTAGGTGGCGTCCTCTAAGCATCCTCTATTTGGAGTTAATCGTGTTTCTCCATAGTACGGGTTTTAATGTCTTGTTCCCTCAGCTTCTTCATTATTTCTTGAAAAATAGGACATAGGGATGATTCCTTGTACATCTCTACTAGTGTCTTTTCACTGGAAGCTTGATTCTCAATCATTTCTACAAATTTTGGATCTATAGGAATGTTACCTAGATATGGGACAGAAAACTGTTCTGATAGTTTTTTTCCACCTCCACTAGAAAAGATATTCGTACACTCTGCACAATGTGGGCATATAAATCCAGACATGTTTTCAATTATACCAAGAATCTTTAGGTCAACCTTTCTGCAGAAATTAATTTCCTTCCTAACATCAGCTGTCGCAACACTCTGTGGGGTAGTTACTACAATACCACCATCTGGTTTAGAATATCTGAGCTCCTCTGCAATTGAAATATGTTCATCTGAAGTGCCTGGAGGGGTATCGATTAGTAGGTAATCCAATTCGCCCCAGGCTACATCAGATATGAATTGTTTTATCATAGAAGTTTTCTTGGGGCCTCTCCATATTACACTGTTGCCTCTATCGCCTAGCAAAAACCCTAGTGATATTACGCTCAGAGAACCGGCAGAATTGGTTTCCACTTTCACAGGCTGCCATCCCTTAGGACCCTGGTAGATGGATTTATTCTCTAGGCCAAACATTCTAGGTAACGACGGTCCTGTCAAATCGATATCTAAAACTCCAACCTTGAAACCCATGCTACAAAGAGTAAGCGCAGTCTGTGTGGTCACTGAACTTTTACCGACACCACCCTTTCCAGAAAGGATCAATATAATATGTTTGATTCTTTCCAAAGAGGCTGCAGGAACGCCTATCCCTTGTTCTTCCATTCTTACTTGTTATATTGTACAAGATTTGAATCCTTGCTGGCACATACGTGTAGTTTTCAGCTTTTTTCAAGTCTTCTTAAATTGATAGTATATAACGTTGATGACTAAGGAAGTCCTTCCGATTCTTTCCATTAGCTATTGATTGATGCGCGATGAGCCGTCTAATGTGATTCTTTTGAATAATGCCCATCAAATTCATGGTATTCATTTACTACTATTTGTCAAGCACAATTACGCACTAAAATAAAAATCTGAGGTATTTTCGTACATTCTAGATTACTATCAAAAGATATTTTATTACCTGCATCAATTTGGTGTGCAAAGTAAACGAAACCGAACAGCAAAAAGTATTCAGAACTTGTCCTTATTCCTTTTTTTAGGCAATACTTATTCGTATTGCTAATGAGTGCCGGCCTACTATTGGAGTAAGCTACGTACGAGTCTCGACAATGTACCATAAATTATGTTTTTACATTACAAAAGTATCCAACAGCTGCGAAAGATGAGAGATTTTTTAACTCGCGCTTTTTGCCAAGGATTGGTAGAAAATAAACAGTGAAGTATTTTGAGGATGTGTAAATATGTTGGTAAGGACCATTGAAGAATTCTACGACACCGGGCCACATAGATGAGTTCAAGGTATGACAGAATATCAGCCTACTCTACACTTTGAGTAGTCTTTTTTTCAATGTTTAATATAGTACTTCTATATTAGGAGTAGTAGTTTATAGGTGAATTTTGTTTACTAACCATAGTAGGGTTTATATAGATTTGCAGGGGGAAACGCTTATCAACGTGATACTGGTAGGACACAATTGTTCGGAGGGCCTGATGGATCAGGTAATCTCGATGACCGTGGATCATCAGCGTTAGGAAGTACAGAAAAATTAGATTACTCCCAAAGTACTTTGGCATCACTAGAATCTCAAAGTGAGGAGCAAATGGGAGCTATGGGTCAAAGGATAAAGGCGTTGAAGTCATTATCATTGAAGATGGGTGATGAGATTAGAGGCAGCAATCAAACTATTGACCAGCTTGGGGATACTTTCCACAACGCTTCTGTAAAGCTGAAAAGGACCTTCGGTAGTATGATGGAGATGGCCAGAAAATCCGGGATTAGTATAAGGACATGGTTATTGATTTTTTTCGTGGTAGGCATACTTTTTTTTTGGGTGTGGATTACATAAATATTTGCATATTGTACATTAAAACTAAGTGACGAAAGAAAACCAAGTTTGTTACGTTGTTATAGGATTATTTATACGCACAATGAAAGATAACTATAATAACATTATAAATATCAATTTTTTTTACTTTTATATTTACTTCGAACGTTCAGTCTTGATTCTGCTTTTTTTCTTTACCTAGAATACCGACAGTGTTCCTCTTGGCCCTGTAATGTTTCCTTACCATGTACCTTCTGTAAAAAGAGCGGCTTTTAAAGATCATAAAAATCGAAACAATAAAAAGGAAATAGCCAGGAACACCATTCTGGTGGACTATATCTAGGAAACTGAAAATATCGTGGAATGGAGAATTCATCAACCTCCCTTTCAACTTAGTGTTGTATAAGGCTTTTGATGGAATGTTTAAAGATACGAATGCTTCTCTTAGTAAGTGAGGTTGGTTGGACGTCAAAGTGGTCTCAAAATTATCTTTAGTGTAGTAGTAATTATTTGATTTATCAATGATAATAACGTCACCAACTTTATATTCTCCAGTAATACCAAACTTTCTAAAAAAGCGTTTCTCCTTTGAAATATCCAAATAACCCAATAACAATTTTTTATGATCTAGATGGGGAACCTCTTCACGCATTTTATCAACGATTTTATCGGATGAAGCCTTTTTCTCTCTTAATTGCTTAATACTACTTCCTTTCTTGGCTCTTCTTTCATTGATTTCTTCGAAGTTATTCTCCATCCGAATATGTTCATAATCTAACGCTGCGAGGAGTAATTTATTGATAAGTTCATTGCTTCCTTTGATTTGTTTGGCACTACCACTACTTACTAATTGAATAGCCAGATTACTATAAGACTCGGTTTGAAAGGACAACAACTTTTCCAAGTTGTAGGAATTTACCTCTGCCACCAAGGGGTTGGAATACTTTTCTACCCACTTCATGATCTCGACAATATTTCTCATTTCTGTTGTAGAATATCCGGGGTAAGTATGTGATATGGAGTCGCCGTCTTTAAACATGAAAAAGGTTGGGAGTTGAGTAACTGTATTCATAGTAAAATACTGTTCATTGAAATTCTTTTGAGTTTCACTGTTGTTGTAATTAATCTGTTCATACATACCTTTGGAAATATTACGGGACAAATCTTTTAGGTTTTTATCAATTTGGTATAAATAGATGTTTGGAATCTTTGACAGAGGCTCGATCAGGTATTCCAAAATATCGAAATCTTCAATAACAACAGTGTCAGGATCATACGAGAAAACTAAATGGATATTGTTGTTAGGTACTGCCCCTCTCCCTTGCAAATAATTAACATTTCTGCTCACTTTCTTCAAAATTTCCTCTTCTGTGATATTGGGGAATTTACTGTTAGCAAAAGTCCTCTTGGCAAAATCTACATAACCGTCTGGCTTCACTGAGTAGCCATTGGGATAGTCAATCAAATTGTTTGAAGTTTTATTGGGCAAGACTAAGGCTACTCTAGGCTCTCTATCGGCCCTATGGTTAGTTATTTTTGCCAGCTTGTCAAATCCCAGTTCCTCACAAATCGTTGGATTGGCTTCGCAATTTACGTGACCTGTCTTGATGTCCTCCTCAGCTAACTGTCTTGAAATAATCTTCCAAGTCCTTTGGAATTCATGGCATTTGTCACAATTTTCAAATTTTAATGAATCTCCACTATCCTTCAAATCTTTGGTTGGCCAAAAGGAAACCAAATATGGCCTGGTTGCGCTCCCAGAAATTAACTTGAGAAAATCGAAGCCTTCGAGAAATTCGCTTTGGCTCACAGCAAAATCCAAATTAGTATCGAAATTATTTGGATCGATAGACTCCTTACGCGCAAACTCAATCAATGATTCTTTGGTTCTTGGTAATTCAGTAAACGACTTAATGTATCCTGAGGGGCCATAAAGTCTAATATCAGGGAATTTTTCAATGCCTTCCTCTACACACAAATCAGCACTTTCGACACAGTTAACTTGTGATAAAGTTATGTTGAGTTTCTTGCCTTCCTCTTTGAATTCTTCCCATGTTTCCATCCAAACAGGTGCGAAATTTCTACAGTATCCACAGTATGGACTATAGAATTCAATGATATGCAGTCCGTTGGATAACTCTTCTTTGAAGTTTGTCAATTTTAAAGGCTCTGGAAAGCCCGTGGGTGGTTCAGCAGCCGCTATTGCGAGAGTCACTAGAAGAGAAAGGCATGATAGGAAGGTAAATATGTGCCTTTTCAGATACACTGTCATAGCAGTCTTATACTAGCTTTTATTGGTGTTACTTTTGCCTATTGAATATAATATCTTGAGGGCAAAAAAAAAGAAAACGAATATTAGCACGAGGAACAGTACAAGCTCCTTCTCAGTATTATGATCCTCACTGATCTACATTTTTTCTTTCTTTCACACTAATTTGAAGCCATTCATTTTGTTCGCACCTGTTTTCGCTTCAAAAATGGTGTTCCATAAAGCGACTCATTTTGGTAACGGAAAGGTGAGACAGTGCCAAGATGATGACTAATGTAGAATATTGTCAAGAGTATGAAAATGTATAGGTATATAATGTCTATATGTTCATGTGTGTGTAGAGCATTTAGCAGGTGTTCAATGCAGATAATTCAGATGTTAGGGAAGGAAGGTTATCTTGTTTGGTATATTTACAAGATGGGAATAACTGTGTTAATGAGATCATGTTCGTATTAAACTAACGTGTGATATGGATGGGCACGAAGGCTCTAAATTTCCACAGTCCTAATATTCTCCATGCGGTTTCTAAAGTACTCGAAGGATACTAAGGTGATTGCCGAGGCTGGAATGGTTCGTACTAGGTTTGTACTAAATCCAGAGTAAAATCCTTTGAGCCCCTCTTGCGCATATGTCGCTTTAACAAGTGGGAACAGACGTCGTTGGATGGAATCTGGTATATCTGATTTTAATTGCATCCTGGTTCGTAATATTTCATGTGGATATGTTACGGCTGAGGCAATCATCTTAGAAACCGATGAAGCCATGATCAATCGTTTTAAGTTGATGGAATTGGCATTGTCCTCCCGAGAATAGCAATGAAATCTTATTTTCAAGTCTTCGTATATAGGGAAATGGATAGCAACGTGAAATAATCCTAATAATGAGGGGACCAGCCCCGCATATAATGCCTTGTACCCTTCCTGAGAAAATATTTTCCTGAAGGCATCGAAAGTGCCTTTGTAGTGTGTAGGATGCTCGCCAAGGTTTGATTGCAACATTAGTCTTGTCTTCACCACCCAGATAGGGTTGGTCAGTGTAGTGGATGCAGCACCCGCCGTAATTGCAGCACACGATTGAGCAATGAAATCAAACTGTGGAAAAATGCCATAAAAGAATTTCTTGCTGAATTCATAAGCGGAAAAGTAGATCATCCACGTCGGGAAATAGCCCAGGACAATCGGTACCAGCCCTTTGTAAAGGCCTCGTGGGCCCTCATCTCTTACTATAGTGCTCAGAGTCCCCAATATCCCCTTGTAGTAAGGGTTCTCAAATTTGGTTTGTAGTCCCTGTGCTTGCAATCGTGTTTTGGCAACATCGAGGGGACAAACTGCTACACCCGATAAGAAACCAGCGAATGCGCCAGAAAGAGCTGTGATCTGCGTTGAAGATAGGGGCACCGACCTTTTTCCCAGCGTAGACCCAATGATGGAGTCTGTACTGCTGCCCATCTTAATAGGCCCGATGATATCTGCTGACGATAGCTGGGAGGAATGATCAGGGAATATTAGTTGTTCTTCATGCAACAATAGTGGCTCCTCATAGTCTGCAGAACAGCGCTGCCGCTCGGGCAGCATACTACAGCTGGGAACTGGATTGTCAGCCTGCGTCATGATGCCAAAAACTGCTGTCTTTGACGTTGATATCGCTGTTATTGCGACTTGCTGCCTGCATGGTAGAGGTTCTTTTCAGAATTCGATTAAGGATTAAGCCGGTGGGTAACCCCTAGAAATTAGCTATTTGGACTATATTACAAGGAGGCCATTGTTAGAGTTCTATGAAATGGCTCACCTTAGGACAATGTATGCGATCTTTGTTGGTACGGGTCTTGCTAGTGGCTACTCATTGATGCTCGAAAACTGCTGTCCTTTGCGTGCGCCGTGAAGTATGTTCTACAAGGCTTACTTCACTACGGTTGAATAATGGATAATAAAGAGAAAAAAATGTGTAAAGAATTAAGAAAGATGGTGAAATTTTTACAGAGTAAAGAGAAGTGAAAATTTGAACAGATCTCAGCCACAATGGAGGAGAAGGAATTAAGCGAATTGTTGGCTAATGTCAGGATAGACCCCAGCCTAACATCGAGGACTAGCCAAATGGACAGCCTCAAGCTATCAGAACTGATGGTGTTAAAGGCAGATATCGAGGCACAACTGGAGAAGTATTTCAGTGCACTCAAGGAACAGGGCGTCGGGATGGATTCTTCATTAGTAACGCCAGATGGGTATCCTCGTTCGGATGTCGACGTGTTGCAGATCACCGTGATCAGGAAGAATGTCAACATGCTGAAGAATGACTTAAATCATCTTTTGCAAATATCACATGTGCTGCTGAATCAGCACTTTGAAAATATGAACGTTAAAACAAACCAAAAAACAAGCGGAAATAACGATGACAGAACCATTCAGTATACTATTCCCTTTGCTTTTATCAGTGAGGTAGTGCCCGGTAGCCCTTCAGATAAAGCAGAATTACAGGTCGATGATAGGCTGATATCTATAGGTGGCGTACATGCAGCAAATCATTCTAAACTACAAAACATACAAAAGATTGTCATAATGAATGAAGACAAGCCTCTTCCTGTTCGTTTCTTGAGGGATGGACAAATCCTAACAACATCTTTGGCGCCCTCAAGAAACTGGGACGGTAGAGGTCTTCTCGGCTGTAGGATACAAGAGTTGTAATCTTTATTGTGTGACAAAAACTAATTTAGTTATTACCATTATTTTTTATACAATCTGCAGACCACTTGCTTTTTTAAGCTGTTATTCGTTCTAACAATGCAACAGTTTACATATCTATATTTGCTTCTTAATAATGACTTGCTTTCCATTTCTCTAGCCACCGTGTAACGTTGAAGTAAAAGAGACAATATCGCCGTCTTCTAATACATAATCTTTTTCGCCTTCAAGCTCCCAATCGGTGTCGTTGATTAATGTGATGATACCTGGCCTTATAGAATCGTCTTCAATGAAAATACTGACGTCATTAGGGTTCTTGATCATGGTGGATACAATATGGTCGATTAACTCGCCCACTGTTACGGTATCCTCTTTGTCTATAGTAATTTTATGTACTCTTTGCTTTTCAAAAATAGCATCTAGCCCACCCAAAAATTCCACCTTCACGTTTACCATCCTGCTTTTGTTGTTGATATATCTAGTTCTGGTACCAGGGTCCAATATCTGTTTCGCGATTTATATCAACCGCCAGTTATATTTTCATTAGTTGGATTCGATGCCACTACTTTATCGTTACTTTTTTTCACCGAAATGGCAACAACGAAAATGAAAGAAAAAGAAGCTAGATTGACAACTTGTAAAGAAGTACAATCCCGCATGTCTGTATCATGAAAAGCAATTGGACTCATCTTTCTTTTTAGTATATATTTCTCGGTAAAGAAGAATAATTATGTACATGTGTGTATGAACTTGCCGAATTAATGACTCTGGTAGCTCTTTGATAGTGCCAATAAAACCTTGATCAAGTAGAACATCAGACCAACAAGTTTAGGTGGCGTTTCTATGCACAACGCTGAGATTATTGTTAGTTTTGCAAGCGTTAAACTGTAAGATTGGAACTTCAGAATGTATACAAATGCTCGGTATTTTGTTGGTGTTATTAACGTTTAGCTACTAAAAAAACTGAAAGACACTATAAACAAAGCATTATGTTAAGAACACTATTTAACGCTAGTTTATCTCATTCCATTGAAGCAAAGGATATAGGATAAGGTTGTGCCGGGATTTAACGGGAGTAATTACTATTATAATAATTATAATACTCGAGCCGATTATCAGTGTAGCTATCAACTACCAAACTTGCCTATAGTACTTCTGTGATGACAGAAATTTACCGTTATATTATTATATTTTCAAAACTGTCATAAGAAAATTCTTAGTAAAAGTAAAGCGACATACCAGAAACTTTTACAATTAGCTGGTTACACTGATACAAAGGTCAATTTTAAATAGGCCAAAAAAACTCTTCTTTTGATTGTTTTCTAGGGGCGCTGATTACAGCCCTGCAGTCCAAAGTCTTAGAAAACATCCGCATATGTACAGTACTCATACAATCCTACTAGAGTTCTGAAAATGTCAGCAATTAAGCCGAGAGAGTAAGACATCTTATAGCAACAGACAAAAAAAACTTTTGTAAATATCTCTTCGAATGGAGATTACATAAATGACTTGTAACAGGATTTTGTACATAACAGCGTTCAGATTAATGTCTCAAGAAACTTGCCTATTCCTTCAAATATGGGTTTCCAATATCTTTCTCACCTCTTTCAGAAAGGAGCCGCTTCCTACTGTTCTTCTCTAGTTGACTCGAGTATTTCCTGAACCAGCTCTATAACCACACTGAGCGATTTGACTTTCCATCTTGTATATATCATAAAATTCAACCCCATATCTTATTGGAAGTCAGAGTTATCCGAAAATGGCTATTACTTCACTTTTTTCTCTTTCCTAACTCAAGAATAGAAATTAGAGGAAAGAACAGTTGTTGAGTCTTTGAATGTGAATTGTCCCATCTAAGACCCACCTAAAAGATTTGAAAACAGAACAGAGTTCTATCTCAATTAAAAATATTACATTTTTTTAATTATACACTTGTAATTTATCTTACTGAAATGAAACATGTTTCTATGTAACGTAGTTTATTAATGGTTTAGTTACTGCATTTGTGTGAGAAGGCCACTTATCATGCACGTAGTTTTGATATCCACAAATCAATGCTCTTTCATAACATGAAATACTGTATATGAATAGGCAAACAGAATAAAATGTTAGTTCTAAGTATTTTCTTGGTAAACTTTTTCAACTTCTGATTTCACAGCAGCTAAAATTTCTCTTCTCTTTAATTTTTGCGCAGATGTGACAAAGCCACTTTCAGGTGTCCATTCCTCATCAAAGAAAACAATACCACATAGCAGTTCAATACCAATCAAACCTTGAGATTTGGCCGTTACAATCATCTCCTTGAAAACGGCGTTTCGTAATGCTTTTTCATGGATATGATTTTCGATGTCTTCACCTTTCTTCATTAAACGTGATTTAATGGCAAACTTGGATAAAGGTCCCAGATTGGGTACTACAATACCCACTGGTTTAACTCTACTTTCATCCGCATAAACACAAATGTTTTTCACATAGGAATTTGATCTGTAAACAGATTCTAACTTTTCTAATGCAATATACTCACCATTTAGAGTTTTGACCAAATTCTTTCTTCTATCAATAATTTTAATTTGTCCCTTGGGAGTCCATTCAACAATATCACCAGTACGAAACCAGCCATCATAGGTAAAGGCGACCGCCGTTTCTATAGGATTTTTATAGTATTCAGAACAGACGGGCGCACCCTTTAGTAGCAACTCTCCTTGATTGTTTTTTGCAAAATAACCCAAATCCTTAACATCCACTAATTTGGCAGTAATAGATCCAACAAGATCACCGACAATACCATATTCAAGATGATCAGGCTCCAAAACACAAGCATTGGCAACTGTTTCAGTTAACCCGTATCCGATAATCATGGGGCACAGAACAATGGAGAAAAATTTTTGAGCGTCTATACTAATTGCAGATCCACCGTTCATGATAAACTTTAGATGACCGCCGGTGGCCTGTCTGACTTTTTTGAAAACCATACGACTCAAAAATCCAGTACATGGTACATTCTTTTCTTTCATGCTATAAGCAGACCAGAAAATCTTTTGAAGCACGGGAGATAAATCGTTTATCTTTTCTAGAATAGCCTTCCTCACTGTTTCCCAGACGGCAGCCACACCAATCATTATAGTAGGCTTGAATTCGATCAAATCACCCTTGCAATTACGTGTCGAGGTATTGGTCAAAGTTTTAACACTACCATACCCAAGAATACCATTCCAGTAAAAGGCTTCGAATTCAAAGATCAGTTCAAAGATGTGAGCCAGTGGTAGGAACGACAAAACACGATCTGTAGCGCCAATCCATCCAAAAACGTTGTGGCCCACACCAGCAATACCAGACACAATGTTATAATGTGTTAACATCACACCCTTTGGTGCACCGATTGAGCCTGAAGTGTACATGATACAAGCCAAGTCCTCTGGCTTAGGTGGGTGAAGAACAATCTCATCTTTGCTTTTTTTACCTATTTTGATGACCTCCTCGAAACTGTAAATTTTTATGTCTGGTCTAACTTCTCTGATCTTATTAATTGCGTCTTTGGCAGCTTTATAAAGTTTACCGTTTTGTCTCTTGTCATTTGGATCGATAGGTTCGTTATGGATAAGGATTTTGATATCTCTGGCCGATTGTAATGGCACTATCATTTTGGCCAGTAATTGATTGTCAGTGAAAATGGCAGAAGACTCAGTTTCGACCATAGAGTGAATCAAACCACTCTCACCCAAAGTATCATAAGCAGTTACTACAGGAATACCCTGGGATATGCAACCAAGGAAAGTCTTCATCCATTTATGTGAAGTAGATGCGAAGATGTGAAACTTTTGTTCTCCATTGGGCTTGATACCAATTTTTACCAGCCCACGACCCATGTCGTGCATAGTCCATGTCAGTTCTTGGTAGGTCATAGTTTTATATGGTGTCATTTCGTAGTACAACCAGGACTTTTCTGTAGATTTTTCTTTACCGTCTACTTTTCTAACGACAGTTTTCTTTGTCTCATGAATCTCGATAACGTCTCTCCAAGCCATACCATCTCGCTTACCGCCCTTATTGAAACATTCCAAGGCAAATTCGTACAGAGTAGATGCTGACGAGTTCAATGGTCTAATTAAGGGCCGCTTCTTAACTCTGATATTTCTTCTAGGGGCAGTCTCATGCTCATTGGCAGCTTTACCGACTGCGACAGAGTATTGTTCGGACATCATGTATGCTCATGTCAGCTTTCAGGAAAGGAGAGAAAGTGATAAAATGCTACTATGCGAGTCTCGCTTTTATGCATGCAGAAAGCAAATAGCAAAAAAAAAAAAAAAAAAAAAGAATGTCAATTGTGTTGCGGGTTAAGTGCATTTCGATTGGAGTGCGGGAAACATCGTTTAGAGAATTGAATTCATAGTTTTGCAACTCTTCGCTCGAGGCTGTTGTACGAGCATGTAAGAGAGAAGTGAAAAAGCCAAGGCTACCACCACTTTTAACTTTAGAGCTTTGAGATAACAAAAAGTTCACTGGTATCCTCTCTTCTTTTAACAATTTTTGGTTATTGACTCTGTAGACAGGTTGCATTTGATTATCCTAAACTGGCTATTCGATCTTTAGCCTTCATGTTCTACATTGCATTCAGTGGCCGTAAAAAGTTCTTGCCTGAATTAGTATATATCAAAAAACTGCTGATATTAAGCATTCGAGATCTCCAAAATTTCGCCTTGACAATAACCGGAGCCTCTTTTTGAACTTTCTAGTTTCTGACAAAAGGCACGACTTTCCATTCTACTTCGTAAGTTTCTGGCTTTTCGAAGTCACAATCACTATTTGGGTGCAATGTTCTAGGACATTTAAGAAGAAAGAAAAATAGTTCACGTAAGATTCCTTTCGTATCTTCATTTTGGAAGAGGTGCGCTGTATTTCGTTTTGGTGATTGAAGTTGCCATATAGCGTTTTCACCTTCTATAGAGGAACGAAGACGAACCTAACAGGTAGTGGCTTTCGCTTGTTAACTTTTAGTGGGTATTCATTAATGTTTCAGTATTTTTTTTTATCTTCCATAACAGATCAATCATCAGAATGTTAAGGAAATACGGAATATGAAATACATCTTGTCTTATTTATTTAGTTTTCATTGTTTTTTAATCGATGCTTGCCTGTGCACTTTGATAGTTCGTTCCGGTGAACTTTTAGCGGCATATTGTTGAGTTATTTCTGATATTTTGTTGGGCGTTTGATGTTGTATAATTCAGTTCAGGTGTTGACATAAGCGCCTTAGCTGTAGCCTTTTTGAAGCTGACCTGTCATGAAGAAAGAAAAAATACAACTTATGATGTTACGGTACCTAGTAAGGAGAAAGTAAACAACTACCCACGAGAATATCCGGGTATTTAGCATAACCTTCTAAAAGTACCATTTTAAGGGCGTGGGTCGTTCCTTGAATAGATCATATTAAGGGTACAGACAACTAAATGATTAGGTATTCTGACTGTTTACTCACTTGCTCCTAATAGGACTACTGGGGAATGGGAAGTCGTATTGTTCTCTCGCAGAAACAATCCAATCTGAATCGTTGTTATTGACAGCTAAAATAGGTACTTTCCTAAGCAGTCCTCGTTTTGGTTACTAGAGGATGCCACTAACATTGCTTCGAGACCTGAGAAACAGTAGGACATTGTAGTATTTTTTTTTTGGGGTTCCCAACCTTAGATGAAGGCGATATTGTTATGTATAAAGATCACACTAGATGCTCTCCTCTTCGAATCTCACAATAAAGGAGTAGCATTTCTATTAATCGTTTTAAATGTAGTCTATTTTGATTTTTACACTATCGTTTTCAGTTCTTGCATTTTAGTCTACACTACATTTGGTGATAGTTTGGTGTTATTCTTCTGGTCAAAGATTTCTACATCACATCTATACGAGAGGTTCTAGCAACTTAAGTGAGGACCCTTATTTGGCTATGCCAATAAACAATGATTTCTTGTTCTGAGGGTACATACAACATATTCTATCTTTATTGGAAGAGAATCTGGGATATTGTCATCATCAAACTTTACTGCCTTTGAAGTTTTTACATAGTTATTCTTACATAGGATCGTTAGCAGCGCTCTGTCACTGGGTTGTTGTAATCAGCTTGGGTAAAGATACAACACGTCGTTACCATCTAGAATGAATGATAATTCGCATGTCTGATATAGTTACCACGATTCCAAGCGAATAGCCTCTCAGATATGACAGGCAACCAACATAAGTTATTCATTTTATACAAGGCTTCCGAGATGCCTAAAATAAGTTAAGACACCTAGCTTTTCTGTTGTCAGTCAATGTTCTTGTTCTTTGAAAACTAAAAATTCGAAAGTTGAAAGCGATACTTTATTCCAGGTTAACACTAAGGTGGCATAACTGTAAAGGGGAATGCAACAACAAATTATTACACAGGTACACCTTACAGGTTTAGATACAAATTGAAATGTCACGATGCCCATGCCTTTCACAAAACCACCGCAGTCAAACAATATATTGTACAACCTATTACGCTCCAAACTGCACTAGAACACAATTTGATACTACAGCGTATAAACTTGATCCGATAGGCATTCACAGAGATCATCAAAATAGAGATCCCATAATTGTAGCTTCATCTTTAACTCCATCCGGTTAAGATTACAATATATCAAAGACTATTGCTGCTAACGTGATTTAGACACTCGAGTGTTGTTGGTGAACGTAATATTCAATATGCTTCAATTCTGTCAGTAAATTGCATGTGCCCGAGCATTTCCAACATGTAGAATGTTAGCATTCGTCAACGTTTGGTTGAAAATATACAACTGTGTGTTTAAGTAGTCAGAAGTGCTAGAACATGAGATGCTAATAACGAAATTTAATTAAGAACAAGCACATATCATGGGTCATTTATCAATATTTTTCAGTAGTCTCACTGTATAAAGTATAGCTACAACCACTGCGACGAACGACAGTATTTATTTCAAGGGATTCAGAGTAGACAGGATATCGAAAGAGTGTATGATAATAGTACTATGTATTTCGTAAAGTTCAACAAGGGGTTATATTAGCTCCTAAGATTCACTCACGGGTAATGCGACTATATCAAAGGGCGATAGGCAGCGATGTATCCTGTGTAAATGACATGTGCCAAAAAGTAGACTAAGAAGTGAATGGTGAAGTGGTTATGGCTAGACACCCCACTCCTGTCCAGTGGGATATGAGTACCGCGAACAACGCATCATATAGATTTTCAGTCTGTGAGGCAAACTATGAGACATTGTGCAAGAAGAAAATATGCGGTGTAAATGTTTCCAGTTCCAGCAACGCATATGACTTAGCTATTCCTGCTTTTGACTTTAGTAGCGACGTCTTGACCGCTTTCAGCAAACTCATTGATAGGACTAAAGACGCTACTAAGAAGGATAAAACTGAATGAATAAGTTACGAGCTAGAACATCTGAAAATAGATCCTGGTGTTGATTGGGCTACCTCCATTTCTACTATTGCCTTTATCAACAATGGAATTCCAACAATTATCTCAAAATTCACCCATTTCTCGATACCTGCGTTTCAGCTTCCACTACTATCGATGACTGCTTTTCATCATTTAAGTCATCTTCTAACATCGCATATGATAATATTATAAAAACTCTAAGTATTAATTCGATCTCTCAAAATATCACTATGTTGTATTACGGGCTCGAGTAATACCAGGGTGTCTTGAAAACCTAATAAATACTCTCTTAGGGAAGTAATTTGTTGTCAAAACGAATTATCAACTTGATTCACGGGATGTTACTTATTCTATATATTGTATAAGATATGGTTATTACTAAATAGTGGATGCGCGGAATCTCGGATCTAAACCAATTGTTTAGTTATATTTACATTTGGTTAGGGAAACAGAGTTTTACTTTATGTTGCTCAATCTGTTCGTTATAAAATTGTTCATATGTGTTTTATGAACGTTTAGAATTATGTATTGACATACTGAGGTATTTCACTTTGAGACCTAACACACCATGAAAAACAGTCCGTGATAGTTTAATGGTCAGAATGGGCGCTTGTCGCGTGCCAGATCGGGGTTCAATTCCCCGTCGCGGAGATTTTTTGCCAATTTTACCAACCCGCTACAGTTAACGGAAGCTGCTGCGAGTATATTTTATATGAATAAAGTAAGAAGTTGCTCCCTCCTATTGCACCAGAATCCTAAGTAAAAGCCAAGGTGAGTAAATAATGCCAAGAGTAGTTCTTGAATCTCATTCAAAGCCGACAGACTCGATATTTCTTCAACCATGGATAAAGGCATTGGTTGAAGACAATTCCGAACATCATCAATACCATCCTTCTGATCATGTAATTCCTGTCCTGACCGAGCAGGATTTGAAACTTCCACACATGAGCGCAAAAATCTTGACCAATCCATGCCATTTCGCCAAAATTACAAGATTTTATAATGTTTGCGATTATAAGGTTTGTGCATCTATAAGAGATTCTACACACCAAATACTTAGTTGAGTTTTCCCCAGAATGCGTATCTAATTTTGAAAGGATTCATAACTGTCGGATTACAGCTGAGACAGTCAATTGCTTAATGATCATTGGCGATGCTAGCTTAATCAATGCAACAAGTAGTCGTGTAAAGTCCCATTTCAAAATCCGCTTAAGCAGTATTTCATCTAATGACCTAGTACCTGTTCTTCAAATCAATCAAGTAACGATATTTGATATTGATCAAGTCGGATCCTTGAGTGCTTTCCCATTTGTATACAAATATTTATAACTTTTGAGGTTTCAAAGTCTCGTGTACTTCATGTACTACATGACAAAGTTCGGATATATTAGTTTATCTAGCTACATACGCAAAGAAAAGAAATTGACGGGATTCACCGATAGTCACTTCTGATAGTAAACCAGGAAGGAATTATTTTAATTTTGTTTATTCTTTGACCTTTTCAGCAAGCTCCAGGATTTCCTTTTTGGCGTCATTTACACTGACTTCTGGTGATATTTTAACTCTTTTGAATCTCAATTTCCCATCAACAAAGACAAAGTGCGATCTGATGGAACCTGAGAGTGGCGTTTTTTTCGCACCTAACAATCCAATAAACTCTCTCTTAGGATCGCTTAGTAAATGATATGGCAAATTTTGCTTAGTCTGGAACCTTTTCTGGGATGTCACAGAATCTGAACTTAATCCAAAGACAGCAGAATGTTTCTTGAGATCATCGTAATTGTCACGAAACCCACAGGCCTGTCTAGTACAACCAGGCGTGCTTGCCTTGGGATACACGAAAAATACTACTATTTTGTTCTCTTCGGCAATTTTTTTCAAGGAGATAGAGTCATTATCTTCGCTTAAGAGACTTAAATCAGGGATAGGATCTCCTATTTTCAATTCGGTAGAGGTAGATGCACTGTTGTCCCCTTGGTCTTCTGTTTCGCTAACTTTAACCTTTAAATCTGTCTTAACCCTCTTTTTAAGCACTTCCGGTGGCGAAATGGGGTCAAATTTGGATTCTTCATCTTCCAACGATCTTTTCGATGCTGCAATCCTAGTCGATCTACGTAGAGCTTTACCCATCTTGTCAAAAGGTCTTATTATTGCTTGTAAAAAACTTCTAGTACCCCTTCATTCAATAGATTTATCAATGGTATTTCCATCTTTTCCTGTACTTTTTTTCGACGGTAGCATGTTACATGGCACAACCGTCTGCAAAGTTCATTTACTCTGCTCGAAATTTCTTTTTTCATGTACACCCAAAAGCACATTATAAAGCATACAGAAACTTGCGAAGAGCAAAACAGATCAGTTTACATTATCTAGGGAGTAGTGCATTAAAATAGGATACTAATAATCAAAAGGTGTATATTTATTTTTTACATATAGTATTTTATAATTTATCATTAATAAGTGATAATCATAATAGCATAGCGGCAGCACCAGCAATAGCAGCACCAACACCAGCGGAGAAGAAACCCATGTCCAAAGCTGCACCGGCATTCTTGGAAGTAGTGGAAGAAGAACCATTAGTGGATTTTTCTGCTGAAGAGGTGGCCTTTGCGGAAGAGGAAGAAGCCTTGGAAGAGGCAGCAGAAGAAGAAGCAGCGGAAGAAGAAGCTTTGGAAGAAGAAGCGGAAGAAGCAGCAGAAGAAGCAGCGGAAGAAGAAGCAGCGGAAGAAGAAGCAGCAGAAGAAGCAGCGGAAGAAGAAGCAGATGATTCGGAAGCCGAAGTAGAGGCAGCGTCAGATTCGGCAACAGTTTGACCTAAAGAAGTGATAGTGATACCTGCATTCTTTAAAGCAGAAATGATTTCAGGCTCTAGTCTGGAAGAGTACCATGGCACACGGAACATAGCAGTACTGATTTGAGCAAAGTCCATTTCTGTGAAATAACTAGTGTAAGAATCATCGGTGGCAGTAGTCATATGTTGGTAAACATCCAAAACACCAGTTGGCAGACTAAAGTTTGGATCGTTATATGCCAAAGACATGTATTGTTGCAGATTGGCCTTGACGTCTTCCAAGATAGCATTGAATTCCACAATTTCATATTGACCAATAGCGGAAACCAATTGAGTTGAGACGGCAGCGACAGCTAGTAGAGTAGCAATTTTAGTGAAAGACATTGTTGTGTGTGGGCGGTTGAACAATTGGGATCTGGAAGATTCAAAGAAAATATCAAACAGAAAGCGAGAAAATTATTACCAAAGGAAATAAGATGTGGTGAAAATAATTGTACACTCCACGAAAGAATATATGTATATATATATTCATATGTGCGTATACAGGTTTGCTAAGCGGAAACCTGCAGTTCATTCCAGGAGCCTTCTAAAAATGCCTACAGAAAATCATTGGTAAACAAGAACAATAGACTGCGCGAAGGCACGAGAATTTAAGAAATGTCCGCAGAAAGGGATAGTGTACACGTTCCTATCGTTCCATTGTAGTTTACAATCTCTGTTTTAAGTCATGATCTCCTAGTAACCTCGCTTACCAAACAGTTTTTTTTCCCGCAAGGCGAAGTACGCATCGTATAAACCTAATGTCTCGTATGGGTGATATATGGCAGAAGCTAGTTTCTCGTTCAAAGGAAACGACAAGCAAATTGAACTTCTAACCTTGCCACCAATCTGACCATTTTCTCACAGCGTATAAAAAATGTTGAAAAAGCAACCTATTAGACCAGGAAAGCACAACCTTTGAAGTGGTGCAATGCACATAAAAACTCACATACATAAATACACAGACACACAGACACACACACGCACACACTTTCTTTCTCTCACCGACTACGTTCAAATGCTCCTTTATGTGACGTGACATATTAACATTAGCTTAGAAGCATAATGTACATGTAGACACGCACTCTCCCCTTCAACTTTTTCCTGTTCAGTTCCTCCTTCTCCTGTTTCTCCAGGGGAAGGCACCATCTAGAAAAATACCTGACCCGCTTTATGCAAGGGATACCTCCGCAGCTTTCTAGGCCTGTCCTCGTTTAGGCACCATGGAGAGAATTTACCGCAGAGAAGCGCCACATTGAGGTCTACTTCTTTTTCCTATAGTGCCTATTGGCGTCGTTTGAGACCATTGCCGTTAAATTTGATAACACCTTGGTACGGCATTTTGTTCGACCATGATTCTTTCGAGTCTTTGGATCTCCTGGATTGGAAACAAGATTTCCTTCATAGGCAAAACAGATGCTACGGTACGAAGCATTTCGCGCAGATCCTCCTCTCACTTATATAAAACAATCATACAGCATCGTAAAACTCTCAGCTCTTTTAGCCTAATAATAGTATTGTTATACACTTAGACCCTTTTCTATTTAGTTCGTAAACGGGGTGGAGAAAGAACTTGCATACTGTAGCAAAAAAATTTACAAACTAAACAGGGTAGAGTAAAAATTAGAAAAGTAACGCCTCGCGGATGTCTCTTTCCAAATATTTCAATCCAATTCCTGACGCTTCGGTCACTTTTGATGGAGCCACCGTTCAATTAGAGGACTCTCTCGGCACTGTTCAAAACGATGGAGAGTCCATATCGGAATCCAAAAACGTAGATCATTTAGAAATTTGCGACATCACTTTTCGTGCGAATGAAGGTGAAGTCATCTTAGTATTGGGGAACCCAACATCAGCGCTCTTCAAAGGTTTATTCCATGGTCACAAACATCTGAAGTACTCACCTGAGGGGTCTATTAGATTCAAAGACAATGAATACAAGCAGTTTGCTGCCAAATGTCCTCATCAGATCATTTATAACAACGAACAAGATATCCACTTCCCATATCTGACGGTGGAGCAAACCATTGATTTTGCATTAAGTTGTAAATTTCGTATTCCTAAGCAGGAGCGTATTGAAATGAGAAACGTGTTACTAAAAGAATTCGGGTTGTCGCACGTAAGGAAGACATATGTCGGGAATGACTACGTTCGTGGTGTTTCTGGCGGTGAAAGAAAACGTATCTCTATCATTGAAACCTTTATCGCTAATGGTTCTGTGTACCTATGGGACAACTCGACAAAAGGCTTAGATTCTGCCACCGCGTTGGAATTTCTTTCCATCACGCAGAAGATGGCGAAAGCCACAAGATCGGTGAATTTTGTCAAAATTTCTCAAGCTAGTGACAAAATTGTTAGCAAATTTGACAAGATCCTTATGCTTAGTGATTCATTCCAGGTATTTTATGGAACCATAGACGAATGTTTGAGCCATTTCCATGATACTTTGCAGATAAAGAAAAACCCTAACGATTGCATTATCGAATATTTAACATCAATCTTGAATTTCAAATTCAAGGAAACGAAAAATTCCATTATCGGTCTTGATACACCATCTGTTGTCTCAGCAGAAAATCGAGCGTTGAACATTAATAATGAAACAGATTTGCATACACTATGGGTTCAATCTCCATACTATAAAAACTGGAAGACAAAAACTTCAAAAACAATACAAGAATGCACTAGAAAGGATGTCAATCCAGATGACATTTCTCCCATTTTTAGCATTCCATTAGTAGCGCAACTAAAAACGTGTACTGTAAGAGCGTTTCAAAGAATCATTGGTGACAAAAATTACTTGATCTCTCAATTGATTTCTGTTATAGTACAGTCCTTGGTGATTGGGTCTCTTTTTTATAATATTCCACTAACAACAATTGGGTCATTTTCAAGAGGATCTTTAACTTTTTTTTCCATCCTGTTCTTTACATTCCTTTCTTTGGCTGACATGCCTGCTTCCTTTCAGAGGCTTCCCGTTGTCCGTAAGCACGTCCAACTTCATTTTTATTATAATTGGGTGGAAACGTTAGCGACAAACTTTTTTGACTGCTGCTCTAAATTTATACTCGTGGTTGTTTTCACCATCATACTTTACTTTTTAGCTCACTTGCAATACAATGCCGCTAGGTTTTTCATCTTTTTGCTATTCCTTTCTGTCTACAACTTTTGCATGGTGTCACTATTTGCCTTGACCGCTTTGATCGCTCCGACTTTATCAATGGCAAACCTTTTAGCCGGAATTTTACTGCTAGCCATTGCCATGTATGCGTCTTATGTTATTTACATGAAAGATATGCACCCATGGTTTATCTGGATTGCATACTTGAATCCTGCTATGTTTGCAATGGAAGCTATACTAAGCAACGAATTGTTCAACCTAAAGCTAGACTGTCACGAAAGCATTATTCCTAGAGGTGAATATTATGACAACATATCATTTAGTCATAAAGCTTGTGCTTGGCAAGGTGCTACCCTAGGTAACAATTACGTAAGAGGCCATGATTATCTAAAAAGTGGGCTAAAGTACAGTTACAACCACGTATGGAGAAATTTCGGCATTATTATCGGGTTTCTGTGTTTCTTTCTATTCTGTTCTTTGCTAGCCGCCGAATATATTACACCTCTCTTCACGAGAGAAAACTTGTTACGTTGGAATTGCTATCTTAAAAGATATTGTCCCTATATAAGTAGCAGGAATAAAAAAGGAAATTACAATGCTAAAAATACTGGAATAAGAATTCCTAAGTCCCCAGTAGCAAATTTTTCCACTTCATCCTCATCTATACCATCCGTCTCTCATCAGTACGACACTGATTACAATATCAAGCATCCTGATGATGAAAATGTTAATAACCACGCTAAGGAATCCGTAGCTATGGAAACACATAAGCACGTCATTTCTTGGAAAAATATCAATTATACCATTGGAGACAAAAAATTAATTAGCGACGCTTCCGGTTATATAAGTTCTGGGTTAACTGCCTTAATGGGCGAGTCTGGTGCTGGTAAAACGACTTTGTTAAATGTTTTATCTCAAAGAACTGAAAGTGGTGTTGTAACTGGTGAATTATTAATCGATGGCCGACCATTAACAGATATTGATGCTTTCAGAAGAAGTATCGGGTTCGTTCAGCAGCAAGATGTACACTTAGAGCTTTTAACTGTAAAAGAGTCTTTGGAAATTTCCTGCGTTCTAAGAGGTGATGGTGACAAAGAGTATTTAGGGGTTGTTAGTAACCTATTAAAATTACCTTCGGGAAAACTTGTTACCGATTTATCTCCAACTCAAAGAAAATTATTATCTATCGGTGTTGAACTGGTTACTAAACCTTCTCTGTTATTATTTCTAGATGAACCTACTTCAGGATTAGATGCTGAAGCAGCTTTGACTATTGTTCAATTCTTGAAAAAACTTTCAATGCAAGGGCAGGCAATATTATGTACTATTCACCAACCTAGCAAAAGTGTTATCAGCTATTTTGACAACATCTACTTACTAAAAAGAGGGGGTGAATGTGTCTATTTTGGTTCATTAACAGATGCCTGTGACTACTTTGTAGCTCACGATGAATGCTTAACTTTTGATAAAGAAATGGATAATCCAGCCGATTTTATTATTGACGTTGTTGGTAGTGGGAGTACCAATATAGAAATCGATGATGTAGAAAAGTCAACCTCCAGTAAATTCGACGAGCAGACATCCTGTCAAAGACAGGCAAGTTCTTCAACCAACTGGGCTGCACTTTGGGAATCCTCTTATGAGAAGGTGAGAATTGCCGATAATTTAAGTTTATTGGAAGAAGAAGCCAGAAACTCTGGTGTTGATTTCACTACATCCGTATGGAGTCCACCCTCATATATGGAACAGATAAAATTAATTACCAGAAGACAATATATTTGTACTAGAAGGGACATGGCTTACGTTTTCGCCAAATATGCTCTAAATGCTGGCGCTGGACTATTCATTGGGTTCTCCTTTTGGAGAACAAAGCATAATATAAGCGGTTTGCAAGATGCTATTTTCTTATGTTTCATGATGCTTTGTGTTTCCTCCCCTTTAATCAATCAGGTACAAGATAAAGCTTTACAATCTAAGGAAGTCTATATTGCTAGGGAGGCAAGATCTAATACTTATCATTGGACTGTCCTTTTGATTGCTCAGACTATTGTCGAATTGCCATTGGCAATCTCTAGCTCCACGTTATTTTTTCTGTGTTGCTACTTCTGTTGTGGTTTTGAATCTTCTGCTCGAGTAGCTGGCGTCTTTTACTTGAATTATATTTTGTTTGCCATGTATTATTTATCATTTGGACTATGGCTTCTATATTCTGCACCCGATTTACAAACTGCTGCTGTCTTTGTTGCGTTCTTATATAGTTTTACAGCTTCCTTTTGTGGTGTCATGCAGCCTTACTCGTTATTTCCAAGATTTTGGACATTCATGTACAGAGTCTCACCGTACACATATTTCATTGAGACCTTCGTTAGCTTACTTCTTCATGATAGAAAAGTAAACTGCTTAACAAGTGAAATGGTGCCAAGCCAACCTTTAACAGGTCAAAATTGTGGTCAATTTATGAAGCCCTTTATTGACGAGTTTGGTGGGAAACTATACATCAACAATACATTTACTGTCTGCGCGTATTGCATGTATACTGTCGGGGATGATTTTCTGGCTCAAGAAAATATGAGTTATCATCATAGATGGAGAAATTTTGGTTTGGAATGGGTTTTCATCTGCTTTAACCTTGCTGCCATGTTTGTGGGCTTCTACTTAACCTACATTAAAAAAATCTGGCCTTCTGTGATTAGCGGCATCAAAAAGTGTATTCCATCCATGAGAAAATCCAAAAATACAGATAAAGCAAGTCTGTAGACAGTGAAAATGTGTTTTCCAAAATATTTGGCGCCTTCCTTTATTAGTCAATAAGTGTTATTCGCCGTTGTAATATTCTTGCCTGTAATTAATTGTTCATTATTCCACTCCCAAATCATATTCAAAATTAATGTCTAACCATTAATCAGATTATATATGTTCCATACTTAATAAATATTAATACCCTCATTTTTTTTCTCTTTTATTTTTTTTTCTAACTAGCATTCCAGATTCTAGAAATACCATTGATATATTCTGATTTCTCGCTGGTGAATCTGATAACACGACCTAAATCAATTTTAGAGTTTGCTTGTTTTTCACCTTTAGCATAGGCACAGTACATATAATTCGAACATTCCTTGATTTGGATCCACGGATTAACAGAAACATCAGGGATGATCAGCCCCTCTACATTCAGTGGAGCATCGTATAGCCGCTGTAACTCTGCAGCTTCCTTATACCTACTCTTGAAATACTCTGGTTCTTTATTAAAGTCATCTGCTGCGCTGTTTGAGAATTTGCAAGTCTTCAATCCACCGTTTATCCATAATAATTGATTTTTAGAGTCACTATGTGCAATCTGTGCAGAACAAATGTAATAATTTCTGCTTGGACCACCGTCATCATTTACGGACTGTTCA
Source organism: Saccharomyces mikatae IFO 1815 (assembly GCF_947241705.1). Classification (NCBI taxonomy): domain Eukaryota; kingdom Fungi; phylum Ascomycota; class Saccharomycetes; order Saccharomycetales; family Saccharomycetaceae; genus Saccharomyces; species Saccharomyces mikatae. The sequence continues at coordinate 343,605 of NC_079264.1, read as the reverse complement.
ATAACAGGACCAATTATACCACCATCAACGGGGTTGATAGAATAATCTTGACCGGCATACAGTTGACCTAGCCAAAATATTTCTTTGTCACCATAGACACACCTTTGCAACTTTCCGTTCAAATTGAACATAAAAGACATCAGTAGTCCATTTAATTTTTCAAGTTTGTTGACTACCACCAAACCACTATCAACATGATGTAGTTGTAATTTTTTAAAGAAGTTGTAATACACTGAAGCTTCTTCAGAGTTTATGGAAGAGAACGGCAAGGACGAATCGAAGATTAGCTTGCTGCCGATCGATTTGCGTTCTTGTCCAGATGGTTCTACTTCCCTCAGCATTTCGATGCAATATGAAAAAGTCTGTTCGCTCTTCATAACCCTATCCTTGAACAAAAGTATCCCGCTTTGTCTGTAAGAAGGAGAGTCAAAAAAGTAATCAGATTCCACAAAGGGTACCACATCAGCATCCAACAAGATGTATTCTTTAAATGTGTTGAATAAAGTGGCAACCCATTTATTCTGAAAGAAAGAAATATATTTCTTTGAAAATTCAGTGTCAAGCACAGTAGAACAATCTACTAAGTAGACCTTTTGTTTCGCTTCTTTCGCGATCTTAGATATTTCAGCAATGGATTCTGTTGACAATCCCTCTCCTGTGGTGATAATCTGAAACGGTAATTCGTTCCTTAAAAAATCCATCACTTTTAACTGTTTTAAAAATAAAGGAACATCCTTTTCAGCAAATGTCAAGACAAAGCCTCTTCCTTCACTCAAGCTATTCCAGTTGGACCAGAAATTTCCATTAAAAGTTGATGGTTCCATATCAATTTCGGGTGCCGGTACTAACTCTCCCGTCGTTAAATCTGTGATAACTGGCCACATTACAATTTTCGACTCCTTGCTGGTTTTTTTCAAAAATGGAAATATTTTGTTTTGCAAATCGTAAGGATTTACGGTTGAGTTTTCGAATATTTTAGTAGGGTCTAATTGACCTGACAAAAAGCAATAATCATATGTCCTTAATCGTTCACCTAATAGCGACGCCAACGTGTTGTCTATTCCATCAACGTTATGAAAATCTACGGTTTGCGCATTATCCCAATGGGGATCAATTTTATATAGTACTTCAAAAATGTAACGGCACTTGTCCCGCTTGAGTATTTCATTCTTTGCTAATTGCGTCAGCAGTACACGCTCATTATAAGGAGTTCTATTCAAAGAGGGTAAAAGGTGGGCAAGTAATCGTTTTATAAAATTTTCGGGTTCTATTTGTCGTTGCCTTTCCTCAATCCAACGAAACACAGATGATTCAACAGCTGTTCTTTCACCTTCAATATTGTTCGCTTTAGCTGATGATGGTGCATGTCGACTCGCAGAGAAAATAAGGTATGAAAAAAAAAAAAAGAGCAAAAATATTACTGATCGTCTTATGATCAATCTTCTTGATTTTAAGGATTTGAGCATGCCTGGAAAAACGCGATTGCAGATTGTCTTTGATCTCCTTGATACGGGGCTCGTACCTAAGTGATGGACGTAGAGAACTTTGGTTAATACCTAAGATGCAGAATAATACTATAGCCAAAGATTTTATAGTTCTAAAGAATCTGTTGATGCCACTTTAGAATGAATTACGGTTAACAGTTATTTCAAAGGTTTCCATCTACGTGATCGCTAATTAGATTTTTCATCATCGATACTTTCTTGAAAAAAAAGTTCAATAAAAAATAATGCTTCCAATCGGAGTTGAACCGATGATCTCCACATTACTAGTGTGGCGCCTTACCAACTTGGCCATAGAAGCCCCTAATCGTTAGGTTGTTGTAACTTAAGAGGAGATACGTCAGTATGACAATACATAATCCTAAACGTTCATAAAACACATATGAACAATTTTATAACGAACAGATTGAGCAACATAAAGTAAAACTCTGTTTCCCTAACCAAATGTAAATATAACTGAATGAGATAATAGTGGAGTTTGTTGGAATGAAAATCAACTATCGTCTATCAACTAGTAGTCATACTACTAGTACATTATCATATACGGTGTTATAAGATGACATAAGTTATGAGAAGCGGTCATCGAAATAAGTGGAAGCTGAAATGCAAGGATTGATAATGTAATAGGATAATGACTGACAAATATAAAATGACAATAAAAGCATATACAGAATTATGTAGAATTACGAGTTCCATTTATTGGATTCCTATATCCTCGAGGAGAACTTCTAGTATATCTACATACCTAATATTATTGCCTTTATCAACAATGGAATCCCAACAATCATCTTAAAATTCACCGATCTCTCAGAGTTTGAGATAATAGTGGAGTTTGATGTAATTGTTGGGATTCCATTTTTTATAAGGCAATAATATTAGGTATGTAGATATACTAGAAGTTCTCCTCAGGGATTTAGGAATCCATAAAAGGGAATCTGCAATTCTACACAATTCTATAAACATTATTATCATTGTTTTATATGTTGTTATTCATTTATCCTATTACATTATCAATCCTTGCGTTTCAGCTTCCACTAATTTAGATGACCGCTTCTCATAACTTATGTCATCTTATAACACCGTATATGATAATGTACTAGTAGTATGACTACTAGTTAGTAGATAATAGTTGATTTATATTACAACAATTTTATATATTGTCAGTCATTATTTTATTACATTATGAATCCTTGCATTTCAGCTTCCACTTATTTCGATGACCGCTTCTAGTAACTTATGTCATCTTCTAACACCGTATATGATAATGTACTAGTAGTATGAATACTAGTTGCTAGACGATAGTTGATTTTCATCCTGTTGGAATGCCTAAGTTCTCTGTTTAATTTTTTTCTACAGTTAACCGAGCTGTGGAATTCCGATTTACAGTACTTACAATTTCTTTCTGAATAATAAGAGTCATTTGAACTCAAGTCCATTGCTGTTTCAATTACAATATTGATTAAAATTTCTTCAGTTCTCTCATTTTTATCAATTGAGTATATGTGTAAACGTTGTTTAACCGGATTTCTCAAAGATTCATGTAAGGTTCCAAGGATTGCCTCTTCTAAAATGTATGTAAGATTTGAACAATTTTGACAACATTTTGAAAGGATCCATTTTTCCATTAATACTAACTTTTGAAGTTCATTCATTAATGTTGGAATGAAAATCAACTATCGTCTATCAACTAGTAGTCATACTACTAGTACATTATCATATACGGTGTTAGAAGATGACATAAGTTATGAGAAGCCGTCATCGAAATAAGTGGAAGCTGAAATGCAAGGATTGATAATGTAATAGGATAATGACTGACAAATATAAAATGACAATAAAAGCATATACAGAATTATGTAGAATTACGAGTTCCATTTATTGGATTCCTATATCCTCGAGGAGAACTTCTAGTATATCTACATACCTAATATTATTGCCTTTATCAACAATGGAATCCCAACAATCATCTTAAAATTCACCGATCTCTCAGAGTTTGAGATAATAGTGGAGTTTGATGTAATTGTTGGGATTCCATTTTTTATAAGGCAATAATATTAGGTATGTAGATATACTAGAAGTTCTCCTCAGGGATTTAGGAATCCATAAAAGGGAATCTGCAATTCTACACAATTCTATAAACATTATTATCATTGTTTTATATGTTGTTATTCATTTATCCTATTACATTATCAATCCTTGCGTTTCAGCTTCCACTAATTTAGATGACCGCTTCTCATAACTTATGTCATCTTATAACACCGTATATGATAATGTACTAGTAGTATGACTACTAGTTAGTAGATAATAGTTGATTTATATTACAACAATTTTATATATTGTCAGTCATTATTTTATTACATTATGAATCCTTGCATTTCAGCTTCCACTTATTTCGATGACCGCTTCTAGTAACTTATGTCATCTTCTAACACCGTATATGATAATGTACTAGTAGTATGAATACTAGTTGCTAGACGATAGTTGATTTTCATCCTGTTGGAATGCCTAAGTTCTCTGTTTAATTTTTTTCTACAGTTAACCGAGCTGTGGAATTCCGATTTACAGTACTTACAATTTCTTTCTGAATAATAAGAGTCATTTGAACTCAAGTCCATTGCTGTTTCAATTACAATATTGATTAAAATTTCTTCAGTTCTCTCATTTTTATCAATTGAGTATATGTGTAAACGTTGTTTAACCGGATTTCTCAAAGATTCATGTAAGGTTCCAAGGATTGCCTCTTCTAAAATGTATGTAAGATTTGAACAATTTTGACAACATTTTGAAAGGATCCATTTTTCCATTAATACTAACTTTTGAAGTTCATTCATTAATGTTGGAATGAAAATCAACTATCGTCTATCAACTAGTAGTCATACTACTAGTACATTATCATATACGGTGTTAGAAGATGACATAAGTTATGAGAAGCCGTCATCGAAATAAGTGGAAGCTGAAATGCAAGGATTGATAATGTAATAGGATAATGACTGACAAATATAAAATGACAATAAAAGCATATACAGAATTATGTAGAATTACGAGTTCCATTTATTGGATTCCTATATCCTCGAGGAGAACTTCTAGTATATCTACATACCTAATATTATTGCCTTTATCAACAATGGAATCCCAACAATCATCTTAAAATTCACCGATCTCTCAGAGTTTGAGATAATAGTGGAGTTTGATGTAATTGTTGGGATTCCATTTTTTATAAGGCAATAATATTAGGTATGTAGATATACTAGAAGTTCTCCTCAGGGATTTAGGAATCCATAAAAGGGAATCTGCAATTCTACACAATTCTATAAACATTATTATCATTGTTTTATATGTTGTTATTCATTTATCCTATTACATTATCAATCCTTGCGTTTCAGCTTCCACTAATTTAGATGACCGCTTCTCATAACTTATGTCATCTTATAACACCGTATATGATAATGTACTAGTAGTATGACTACTAGTTAGTAGATAATAGTTGATTTATATTACAACAATTTTATATATTGTCAGTCATTATTTTATTACATTATGAATCCTTGCATTTCAGCTTCCACTTATTTCGATGACCGCTTCTAGTAACTTATGTCATCTTCTAACACCGTATATGATAATGTACTAGTAGTATGAATACTAGTTGCTAGACGATAGTTGATTTTCATCCTGTTGGAATGCCTAAGTTCTCTGTTTAATTTTTTTCTACAGTTAACCGAGCTGTGGAATTCCGATTTACAGTACTTACAATTTCTTTCTGAATAATAAGAGTCATTTGAACTCAAGTCCATTGCTGTTTCAATTACAATATTGATTAAAATTTCTTCAGTTCTCTCATTTTTATCAATTGAGTATATGTGTAAACGTTGTTTAACCGGATTTCTCAAAGATTCATGTAAGGTTCCAAGGATTGCCTCTTCTAAAATGTATGTAAGATTTGAACAATTTTGACAACATTTTGAAAGGATCCATTTTTCCATTAATACTAACTTTTGAAGTTCATTCATTAATGTTGGAATGAAAATCAACTATCGTCTATCAACTAGTAGTCATACTACTAGTACATTATCATATACGGTGTTAGAAGATGACATAAGTTATGAGAAGCCGTCATCGAAATAAGTGGAAGCTGAAATGCAAGGATTGATAATGTAATAGGATAATGACTGACAAATATAAAATGACAATAAAAGCATATACAGAATTATGTAGAATTACGAGTTCCATTTATTGGATTCCTATATCCTCGAGGAGAACTTCTAGTATATCTACATACCTAATATTATTGCCTTTATCAACAATGGAATCCCAACAATCATCTTAAAATTCACCGATCTCTCAGAGTTTGAGATAATAGTGGAGTTTGATGTAATTGTTGGGATTCCATTTTTTATAAGGCAATAATATTAGGTATGTAGATATACTAGAAGTTCTCCTCAGGGATTTAGGAATCCATAAAAGGGAATCTGCAATTCTACACAATTCTATAAACATTATTATCATTGTTTTATATGTTGTTATTCATTTATCCTATTACATTATCAATCCTTGCGTTTCAGCTTCCACTAATTTAGATGACCGCTTCTCATAACTTATGTCATCTTATAACACCGTATATGATAATGTACTAGTAGTATGACTACTAGTTAGTAGATAATAGTTGATTTATATTACAACAATTTTATATATTGTCAGTCATTATTTTATTACATTATGAATCCTTGCATTTCAGCTTCCACTTATTTCGATGACCGCTTCTAGTAACTTATGTCATCTTCTAACACCGTATATGATAATGTACTAGTAGTATGAATACTAGTTGCTAGACGATAGTTGATTTTCATCCTGTTGGAATGCCTAAGTTCTCTGTTTAATTTTTTTCTACAGTTAACCGAGCTGTGGAATTCCGATTTACAGTACTTACAATTTCTTTCTGAATAATAAGAGTCATTTGAACTCAAGTCCATTGCTGTTTCAATTACAATATTGATTAAAATTTCTTCAGTTCTCTCATTTTTATCAATTGAGTATATGTGTAAACGTTGTTTAACCGGATTTCTCAAAGATTCATGTAAGGTTCCAAGGATTGCCTCTTCTAAAATGTATGTAAGATTTGAACAATTTTGACAACATTTTGAAAGGATCCATTTTTCCATTAATACTAACTTTTGAAGTTCATTCATTAATGTTGGAATGAAAATCAACTATCGTCTATCAACTAGTAGTCATACTACTAGTACATTATCATATACGGTGTTAGAAGATGACATAAGTTATGAGAAGCCGTCATCGAAATAAGTGGAAGCTGAAATGCAAGGATTGATAATGTAATAGGATAATGACTGACAAATATAAAATGACAATAAAAGCATATACAGAATTATGTAGAATTACGAGTTCCATTTATTGGATTCCTATATCCTCGAGGAGAACTTCTAGTATATCTACATACCTAATATTATTGCCTTTATCAACAATGGAATCCCAACAATCATCTTAAAATTCACCGATCTCTCAGAGTTTGAGATAATAGTGGAGTTTGATGTAATTGTTGGGATTCCATTTTTTATAAGGCAATAATATTAGGTATGTAGATATACTAGAAGTTCTCCTCAGGGATTTAGGAATCCATAAAAGGGAATCTGCAATTCTACACAATTCTATAAACATTATTATCATTGTTTTATATGTTGTTATTCATTTATCCTATTACATTATCAATCCTTGCGTTTCAGCTTCCACTAATTTAGATGACCGCTTCTCATAACTTATGTCATCTTATAACACCGTATATGATAATGTACTAGTAGTATGACTACTAGTTAGTAGATAATAGTTGATTTATATTACAACAATTTTATATATTGTCAGTCATTATTTTATTACATTATGAATCCTTGCATTTCAGCTTCCACTTATTTCGATGACCGCTTCTAGTAACTTATGTCATCTTCTAACACCGTATATGATAATGTACTAGTAGTATGAATACTAGTTGCTAGACGATAGTTGATTTTCATCCTGTTGGAATGCCTAAGTTCTCTGTTTAATTTTTTTCTACAGTTAACCGAGCTGTGGAATTCCGATTTACAGTACTTACAATTTCTTTCTGAATAATAAGAGTCATTTGAACTCAAGTCCATTGCTGTTTCAATTACAATATTGATTAAAATTTCTTCAGTTCTCTCATTTTTATCAATTGAGTATATGTGTAAACGTTGTTTAACCGGATTTCTCAAAGATTCATGTAAGGTTCCAAGGATTGCCTCTTCTAAAATGTATGTAAGATTTGAACAATTTTGACAACATTTTGAAAGGATCCATTTTTCCATTAATACTAACTTTTGAAGTTCATTCATTAATGTTGGAATGAAAATCAACTATCGTCTATCAACTAGTAGTCATACTACTAGTACATTATCATATACGGTGTTAGAAGATGACATAAGTTATGAGAAGCCGTCATCGAAATAAGTGGAAGCTGAAATGCAAGGATTGATAATGTAATAGGATAATGACTGACAAATATAAAATGACAATAAAAGCATATACAGAATTATGTAGAATTACGAGTTCCATTTATTGGATTCCTATATCCTCGAGGAGAACTTCTAGTATATCTACATACCTAATATTATTGCCTTTATCAACAATGGAATCCCAACAATCATCTTAAAATTCACCGATCTCTCAGAGTTTGAGATAATAGTGGAGTTTGATGTAATTGTTGGGATTCCATTTTTTATAAGGCAATAATATTAGGTATGTAGATATACTAGAAGTTCTCCTCAGGGATTTAGGAATCCATAAAAGGGAATCTGCAATTCTACACAATTCTATAAACATTATTATCATTGTTTTATATGTTGTTATTCATTTATCCTATTACATTATCAATCCTTGCGTTTCAGCTTCCACTAATTTAGATGACCGCTTCTCATAACTTATGTCATCTTATAACACCGTATATGATAATGTACTAGTAGTATGACTACTAGTTAGTAGATAATAGTTGATTTATATTACAACAATTTTATATATTGTCAGTCATTATTTTATTACATTATGAATCCTTGCATTTCAGCTTCCACTTATTTCGATGACCGCTTCTAGTAACTTATGTCATCTTCTAACACCGTATATGATAATGTACTAGTAGTATGAATACTAGTTGCTAGACGATAGTTGATTTTCATCCTGTTGGAATGCCTAAGTTCTCTGTTTAATTTTTTTCTACAGTTAACCGAGCTGTGGAATTCCGATTTACAGTACTTACAATTTCTTTCTGAATAATAAGAGTCATTTGAACTCAAGTCCATTGCTGTTTCAATTACAATATTGATTAAAATTTCTTCAGTTCTCTCATTTTTATCAATTGAGTATATGTGTAAACGTTGTTTAACCGGATTTCTCAAAGATTCATGTAAGGTTCCAAGGATTGCCTCTTCTAAAATGTATGTAAGATTTGAACAATTTTGACAACATTTTGAAAGGATCCATTTTTCCATTAATACTAACTTTTGAAGTTCATTCATTAATGTTGGAATGAAAATCAACTATCGTCTATCAACTAGTAGTCATACTACTAGTACATTATCATATACGGTGTTAGAAGATGACATAAGTTATGAGAAGCCGTCATCGAAATAAGTGGAAGCTGAAATGCAAGGATTGATAATGTAATAGGATAATGACTGACAAATATAAAATGACAATAAAAGCATATACAGAATTATGTAGAATTACGAGTTCCATTTATTGGATTCCTATATCCTCGAGGAGAACTTCTAGTATATCTATATACCTAATATTATTGCCTTTATCAAACAATGGAATCCCAACAATCATCTCAAAATTCGCCAAGCTCTCATGGTAGCGCCTGTGCTTCGGTTACTTCTACAGAAGTCCACACAAATCAAGATCCGTTAGACGTTTCAGCTTCCAAAATTCAAGAATTTGAGAAGGCTTCCACTAAGGCTCATTCTCAACAGACAACGACACCTCACTCGTCTGCTGTTCCAGAGAACCATCATCATGCCTCTCCTCCAGCTGATCAAGTACCATTGCCACAAGATGGGCCGCTCCCACAGCAGCGCATGATGACTCCCCAACAAGCCAATATTTCTGGTTGGCAGGTATACGGGCACCCAACTTTGATGCCGTATCCACCTTATCAAATGACACCCATGTATGTTCCATCTAAGTCAAACTCACAGTTTACACAATATTTACCACCTGATGGAACACATCGAAACACTTCATCACCCGAGTCCGAAAATTCATTTACTGATTCATCCTCAGCGAAGTCTAATATGACATCCACTAATAATTATGTCAGACCACCACCAATCTTAACCTCACCTAATGACTTCCTAAGTTGGGTTAAAACATACATTAAATTTTTGCAAAATTCAAATCTCGGTGATATTATTCCGACAACAACCGGAAAAGTAGTACGTCAGATGACAGATAATGAACTCACCTTCTTATGTCACACTTTTCAATTATTCGCTCCATCTCAGTTCCTACCCACCTGGGTCAAAGACATCCTATCTATTGATTATACGGATATCATGAAAATTCTGTCGAAAAGCATCGAAAAAATGCAATCTGATAATCAAGAGGCAAATGACATCGTGACACTCGCAAATTTGCAATATAATGGCAGTACGCCTGCAGAAGCATTTGAAACAAAAGTCACAAACATTATTGACAGACTAAATAACAATGGCATTCACATCAATAACAAAGTAGCATGCCAACTAATCATGAGAGGCCTATCTGGCGAATACAAATTTTTACGCTACACACGTCATCGATATCTAAATATGACAGTTGCTGAACTATTTTTAGACATCCATGCTATCTATGAAGAACAACAGGAATCAAGACGCAGCAAACCTTACAGGAGAAATCCGAGTGATGAGAGAAATGATTCTCGAACTTACATGAATACGACCAAACCCAAAGCTTTAACTCGAAGTTCCCAAAAAACAAATAATTCGAAATCAAGAACAGCCAGGGCTCATAACGTATTCACATCTAAAAACTCTCCCGGTACTGAGAACGATTCCATCAGTGAATCAACTACCGGACCGATTCAATTGAACAATAAGCACGACCTTCACCTTAGGCCAGAAACTTACTGAATCTATCATAAATCATACGAATCATTATGATGATGAACTTCCTGGACACCTTCTTCTTGATTCAGGAGCATCGCGAACCCTCATAAGATCCGCCCATCACATACACTCAGCATCACCTAATCCTGACATAAACGTAGTTGATGCTCAAAAAAGAAATATCCCGATTAACGCTGTTGGTGATCTTCAATTTCACTTCCAGGACGACACCAAAACATCAATAAAGGTATTGCACACCCCGAACATAGCCTATGACTTACTCAGTTTAAATGAACTGGCTGCAATAGATATTACAGCATGCTTTACCAAAAACGTATTAGAACGAGCTGACGGCACTGTACTTGCACCTATCGTAAAATATGGCGACTTTTACTGGGTATCTAAAAAATATTTGCTTCCATCGAATATCTCCATACCCACAATCAATAATGTTCACACAAGTGAGAGAACACACAAATATCCTTATCCTTTCATTCATCGGATGCTTGCACATGCCAATGCCCAGACAATTAGATATTCACTTAAAAAGAACACTATTACGTATTTTAATGAATCTGATGTTGATTGGTCTAGCGCTACTAATTATCAATGTCCCGATTGCTTAATCGGTAAAAGCACCAAACACAGACATATCAAAGGATCACGGCTAAAATACCAAAATTCATATGAACCTTTTCAATACCTACATACGGACATATTTGGCCCTGTTCACAACCTACCAAAGAGCGCACCATCCTATTTTATCTCATTCACTGATGAAAAAACCAAATTCCGTTGGGTTTATCCATTACATGACCGTCGCGAGGATTCTATTCTCGATGTCTTTACTACGATACTGGCTTTCATTAAAAACCAGTTTCAGTCTAATGTTCTGGTTATTCAAATGGACCGTGGTTCTGAGTACACTAACAAAACTCTCCATAAATTCCTTGAAAAAAATGGTATAACTCCATGTTATACAACCACAGCGGATTCCAGAGCCCATGGTATCGCTGAACGGCTAAACCGTACCCTATTAGATGACTGTCGTACCCAACTGCAATGTAGTGGTCTACCGAATCATCTATGGTTTTCAGCAGTCGAATTCTCTACTATCGTAAGGAACTCACTAGCTTCGCCTAAAAGCAAAAAATCTGCAAGACAACACGCTGGATTAGCAGGACTTGACATCAGTACTTTGTTACCTTTCGGTCAACCCGTCATAGTCAATAACCACAACCCTGACTCAAAAATTCACCCTCGTGGTATCACTGGCTATGCTCTACATCCATCTCGAAATTCTTATGGATATATCATCTATCTCCCATCCTTGAAGAAGACAGTAGATACGACTAATTACGTTATTCTTCAAGGCAAGGAATCCAGATTAGACCAATTCAATTACGACGCACTCACCTTCGATGACGATTTGAATCGTTTAACTGCTTCTTATCAATCGTTCATTGCGTCAAATGAGATCCAACAATCAAATGATCTCAACATAGAATCCGACCATGACTATCAATCTGACATTGAATTGAATCCTGACCACCAACGAAATGTACTTCCAAAAGTACCAATCCCCACTGACTCCCCACCTCCTTTAACTCATACTGAAGAATCAACGCCTATTTCTAAAACCAAGACTCGTGCACCCAGAGAAGTTGATCCAAACATATCTGAATCTAATATTCTTCCGTCTAAGAAGAGATCTAGCATCCCAAAAATTGCTGCTAACGACAGTACCGGTTCGGGTGGTATAAATCAATCAGATGTTCCTCTACTTACTCCTTTGTTCAAACCCGACACACAACATTCGTATCAAGCCAATACATCTAATGATTTCGGTGACTCAGACTCACAAAGTGACATTGATGCTGACTATAAGGGCGTGACGATACCCAGTTTGGGTGGTACCAGCAACAAAACTGATTTGCAGATAAGTGATCCAGAGACTGAGAAAAGGACTAAACACCGTCCACCTTCAATCGATGCTTATCCACTGAAAAAGGACTCATCGCACCATATTTCCCCTATAAAAACACCAGTTACTCGTCCCGAACAGAATATCGAGGAATCTATTATCGCTGATCTCCCTCTCCCTGATCTACCTCCAATACATACTACCGAATTCCCTGACCCATTTAAAGAACTTCCCCCGATCAATTCTCGTCAAACTAATTCCAGTTTGGGTGGTATGGATGACTCTAATATCTCCGCTACTACCAATAGCAAGAAAAGATCATTAGAAGATAATGAAACTGAAATTGAGGTATCACGAGACACATGGAATACAAAGAATATGCGTAGTTTAGAACCTCCAAGGTCAAAGAAACGAATACTGCTGATCGCAGCTGTAAAAACAGTAAAATCAATCAAACCGATACGAGCAACCTTAAGATATGACGAAGCAATCACATACAATAAAAATATTATAGAAAAGGAAAAATATATCGAAGCATATCAAAAAGAAATCAATCAACTACTAAAAATGAACACTTGGGATACAGACAGATATTATGACAGGGAAGATATAGACCCTAAAAGGGTAATAAACTCAATGTTTATCTTCAACAAGAAACGCGACGGAACTCATAAAGCTAGATTTGTTGCAAGAGGTGACGTTCAACATCCCGATACGTATGACTCAGGTATGCAATCCAACACTGTACACCATTATGCATTGATGACATCTCTGTCTCTAGCATTAGACAATGACTATTTTATTACACAATTAGATATATCCTCGGCGTACTTGTACGCAGACATTAAAGAAGAATTATACATAAGACCCCCACCACATTTGAGAATGAATAACAAGTTAATACGTTTGAGGAAATCACTTTATGGTTTGAAACAAAGTGGTGCAAACTGGTATGAAACTATTAAATCATATCTGATACAACAATGTAATATGAAAGAAGTTCGTGGATGGTCATGTGTATTTAAGAATAGTCAATTGACAATTTGCTTATTTGTTGATGATATGATATTATTTAGCAAGGACTTAAATGCAAATAAGAAAGTTATAGAAAAACTTAAGAGACAGTATGATACGAAGATTATAAACCTAGGTGAGGATAATGATGAAATACAATATGACATTCTCGGATTAGAAATCAAATATAAGAGAGGTAAATACATGAAGTTAGGTATGGAAAACTCTCTAACTGAAAAACTACCCAAAATAAACGTACCTTTGAACCCTAAAGGAAAGAAACTTGCTGCTCCAGGCCAACCAGGTCTTTACATAGACCAGGAAGAGCTAGAACTAGAAGAAGATGATTACAAAATGAAGGTACATGAAATGCAAAAACTAATAGGTCTAGCGTCATACGTTGGATATAAGTTTAGATTCGACCTATTATATTACATTAACACGCTTGCACAACATATACTATTTCCATCCAAGCAAGTGTTAGATATGACATATGAATTGATACAGTTCATATGGGATACGAGAGATAGACAACTAATATGGCACAAAAGCAAATCTGCTAAGCCAGCAAATAATTTAGTTGTTATAAGCGATGCCTCATACGGCAATCAACCGTATTATAAATCACAGATTGGCAACGTATTTCTACTTAATGGAAAGGTAATTGGAGGAAAGTCCACCAAGGCTTCATTGACATGTACTTCGACTACAGAAGCAGAAATACACGCAATAAGTGAATCTGTTCCGTTATTAAATAATCTAAGTTACCTCGTACAAGAACTTAACAAAAAACCAATTACTAAAGGATTACTTACTGACAGTAAATCTACAATCAGTATAGTTATGTCCAAAAATGAAGAGAAATTTAGAAACAGATTTTTTGGTACTAAAGCAATGAGACTCAGAGATGAAGTATCAGGAAATAATTTGCACGTATGCTATATCGAGACTAAAAAGAATATTGCAGACGTATTAACCAAACCTCTTCCAATAAAAACATTTAAACTACTAACAAACAAATGGATTCATTAGATCTATTACATTATGGGTGGTATGTTGGAATGAAAATCAACTATCGTCTATCAACTAGTAGTCATACTACTAGTACATTATCATATACGGTGTTAGAAGATGACATAAGTTATGAGAAGCCGTCATCGAAATAAGTGGAAGCTGAAATGCAAGGATTGATAATGTAATAGGATAATGACTGACAAATATAAAATGACAATAAAAGCATATACAGAATTATGTAGAATTACGAGTTCCATTTATTGGATTCCTATATCCTCGAGGAGAACTTCTAGTATATCTATATACCTAATATTATTGCCTTTATCAAACAATGGAATCCCAACAATCATCTCAAAATTCGCCAAGCTCTCAATTAACAAGTCAGTATTCATACAAGTTGTATCCACCAACACCTTTTGCCAAGCCTTTTGTCTTATTTCTCTACCATAAAGGCTTATGTATTTTTTCTTCAAGTCACGAATGATTCTAAAAATATCACTTGTGTTAATGTTCATTATATCAGGACTTTCATTTAAACCTTCTTTGATAACCTTACATAAGATTTCATTTTCACGAGAATCGATGTTTTTAATTTGTTGATCAAAAATGTCATCAAATTCGTACTTCTCAATGAATTGTTGAAAGCTGTTCAAGAAAACAGGAATATTTTCGATTTTAGTCATATTATGCTTAAATACCCAATCCTTAGGGTAAAATCTCCTATTTTTTAAGGTCAGAGTATCGAATAAATAATATGTCCCAGTTGAATCATTTCTTTCATGTAACCTTTTAACATCTTTATCGAAATCAATCGATTCTAATTTTCTTTTTAATCCAAGAATTACATTACTAGTTTTTTCAATTTTTTCATCGATTTCCATTAACTGATCGAGATTTGAAATATCGTCATCCTGTTTAACCTCATTTGTAATCTTATTCTTTTTAATGGTTAATTTGTTTAAAAATAATTCATACGTTTCTAAATCAATTAAGGCTTGCTTCCTCTGTTTGTCTTCAATAGCAGTATCGATAATAAATTTTTTAAATTCTTTAGTAGTATCTTGACTATTGACTCTTGATTGAACCTGCGTAGAAATGTTGTCGTCAGTAACATTTCTTGTTTCATCCCTCACTGGGATCGCCATGTTGATAATTAGTCGTTTAGTAAGTTGTAATAATTAAGAATGTTGATAATTAGTAGTTTAGTAAGTTGTAATAATTAAGAATAGTCGTTCCTTCTTAATTTATATAAGAGAGGTATATAAAACATACGCTGATTGGTTATATTAAACCAAAAGGTTCAGACATAAATCAGAGTGTTGATGATAAGAATTTAGTGTTAACTCATCTTCTTATATACTAAGTTCTGGACAATTAATAGATCTTTATCTTATTAGTGCAGGAAATTCTATAATTAGAATTTCCCTACTCCATTTAAATTGGTATCACCATAAGAATGTTAGTATTAATTTACTCAACATCATTAGTATCATGTTAAAGAATGTTCGTCATCAACTACAACAATTTATATGAATAAATGTATAGTAGTAATCACATATTCCAACATTTTCATTCCAACACGGTGTTAGAAGTAGAACAAGTAAGTTTTAGATCAGAAGTTCCCCTAGTAATTTGATAGTAGGTTCACTACATGACAAAATGTGAAAAACAGTCCGTGATAGTTTAATGGTCAGAATGGGCGCTTGTCGCGTGCCAGATCGGGGTTCAATTCCCCGTCGCGGAGATTTTTTTCTTTCAATAAAGAATAAATGACTTGTCGGAATACTAAGGGACCGGTCGATATTACCGCTTTGTATTTTATGCAATGAGTAGCGCATTTATAGTTTTCTCCCTTTTTAGTGTGCCTTTCCTTGTATTAAAAATGACTATATATATATATATATATATATATTTGATGTTTCTATGCTATGTAATGTTATACTTCATCCGTCTTAATACGTCGGCTTGCAGATATTTACCAGAACCGTAGAATACTTCGTGACAGTTTCTGTTATGATTGTCTTGTGAGCAGGTCGATTTGTCGTTTTATGGACAGATTCTGGGTGAAATCTAGAATTCTCTATTGTGTGTGAATTCCTTATGGTCTGGTGTTTCGAATGGGTGAGATGTGTTTCCTTGTCGCTCATGGACGATGTTTCTATTGAAATCGTGGAAAGAAAACTACTGCCTGACTTTTCCACAGTTAAGGATGATTTTAACGTACCACTGTTAGAGTTTTTCGTGGTTGCACTCATACTTTGGTTCATACTGCTTGGCGTAGTTTTACTTAAGGTAGTAGTTAATCTGGTGCCCAGTATTTTCGTAGAGTATTTGCCAGCCAGCATGCTGGTATTTGCAATAGATGAAGGAGTTGTTGATGATTGAATAATAGGCGTACTCTTGCAATCGGTCGATGAGAAAATGTTAGAGGTAACTGTAAATGGCTCATTAGCGGTCCAGGGTTCAGCTGTAGCGGTCTTACCGCCTGGAATGGACCCATCTGCGCGAACATTCACTAATTTTGTTGTAATCTCGCTGACATCCCAATTTGCTTGTGCTAAAGATATTTTATAGTTATCGAGATCAAATACAACATATGCAGAGGAAAGGAACACATCGCCTAGAACCATAGAATCGTTTGTTGGTTGGACCGCAAACCCACAATAACCACCCTCAGCCTCAGGACTTAGAATTAAACTAGTAAGTGGAACACTTATTTTCAAATCGCCAAAGTCGAAAGTATATTCAATTTCATCTGCGAAAGCTGGACAATCTAATATGTATATTCCTTCCTCTGCACTATAAGTAGCATTCACGAATGAAGCCATCTTGTCTGCAATTACTTTTGGCGCATTTAATAGCGATGTTCCTGAGTCCAATAAAACTGGATACTTGGTCGTCATAAATGTTTCATACTCGCAGCTGTTTTTGTTTTGAGCACCTAAACCTTGAATGGTCATTGCTAAAGTTGCAGGAGTATCGACTATATTAGGATATTCATTCACCATAGGAAAAGTAAATAAATCCCCAGAGAATTTTGATTCATCAATGGCGCCAAAAATAATAGAACCAGTTCCAGATTCAGGTGAATTTAAGAATAACGAGTAGGCGACAACGTCAATGATTTGTTCACTTTTTAAGATTTGTGGGAAATTAGGATAGTACTTATTAGGTGCCCCTTCGTAACCCTTAACAGACTCTCTTCTAGGAAATCCGATGCCTAGGACACCACTTACTGGTGTTGTAGCATATTTAGCTAAACCAAACTGAATGTTAGGGATGACAATTCCATCAATTGATACTGTTTCCGTCCCCCAAGTACCATCAGCAAACGTTCCGTCCGCATAAATAATATAAAACCTACCATTATCTAGATTTTGGTACGTGGAAGAATTACCCTCGCTATATGTGACCATAGACTGGCAATCAACTGAAGGCGTGATTATGCTGCCATCGTAAGTTGCGTTTAGATATGATGATGTGCTTGAAGTTGATAAGCAGAACGGGTTACTAGAATCCATAATCCAAAAATCAGCAGACCCGGTATCAAATAATACTGTCAGTTGTTGAGACGGAGTGCCTATATCTAAGGTCGTAGCGTAATACATATCCTCTTTACGCTGCAGGGAGAATTCTAAACGACCAGTGCCATCATTTGTTATAGCAGCAATAGTATTAATGATAGCCAAACTCGCCAACAAAAGTTGCAAACAGAAATTATGTATTATAAACATTCTTCGTATTTTATGAATATCTCTTTATGTTACAAGTATTTCTAGTCGGAAGAAAGTACTACTATTAACCAGCAACGATCACCAAAAGATGTGTTATGGCAAAAGTAGACATGTCTTTTCTCTTTTATACACAATATCACCAAAAAAAGTTCATTAGGTACGATACGGTACGTTTCAGAATGGCGTCCTCACTATGGTTGTTATTATTACTATTATGTGACACTAGCCATGTAATTTCCTTTTCCGGTAATTACACGTCCATGTTTCAGCGTGATGCCGCTGGAAGTAGCAAAAAACAGGGACAACAAACTGGTACCGCATAAAACGCAATATGTGTGTGCGAGAATGTATACTGTCTATGAAATTGGCAAGACTCTTTGTCTATAAACTTAATATGCACTATTTATTTAAGAGAATCTAAACTTTTCAACATGGCCTGAATTTCCTTTATGACGGCCTTCCTTTTTTCCTTCAAAGACTTCCTCAAGGACTCTTCCACATTGATCAAATCAATACCGTCCAACTCAATGAGTAGTTTCAAAAGCATCTCGTTGCAGTAGTTGCGTTCATAAATATCCTTTTCATCTTTGGCGTCAAATCTATTTATTAGGTCCCTGCTACGACCTGCGAGCTCGTTGCTGTATCTCAAAGACACATTTTCGATCTGCTCTTCCAACGTCAAAGATACTGGTGCTTTCTCAAACTGAGCCTTGCTCTTCTTGCTCTTCTTCAAACCTCTCTTTTTATTTCTTTTTCCCTTGTCACTGGGCCTTTTGATTGTAACCAAAAATACGACAGCAATCACGGCCAACAGGACATACGTCGACGTGCTTGTTTTGCTCAATTTACTCTTCCAATATTCCATCGTGTTGTGAGACATTAAAAAAACGGGAAAGCGACCTTTACTGTCACCTTTTACTAAGAAACCTGATAGAAGGCAAAACTGAAGTATTTGATATCAATATTTTTTTCACTAGTTAAGTCAGCTCGCGACATTTTTTTCAGTATCAACAAACTACAGTAAAAAGAAAGCTGAACTAGAGGCGTAAGTGTCCTGGAATTTATAAAGTTCTTTGGACAGGAATCGTCTTCGAAGCGATCTGAAAAAATTTGTATTTATTCAGTTGAGTCAGTATTAGTCGAAACGGTAATGTTAGTTGTATGGAGCTTTTGAGCTTATACTCCACTTCCGTTCGAAGTGATTATACTGAAGGGGCGCGAACTACATAAGCTTATAATAGAATCAAATAGGGATATCACTACAAATTGGGCGTTGAAAAGAAGATCTTCATGGCAGAAACTTGGAGTATTATTGTATTGTTTGTTACTGCTCGTGTTCGATTCGTACTTACTACAGTTAATCTATGACGGTGTCTTACTCGTTGGAAAATCTCAGAAAGATCAGTAATGCCCTGGTGGGCGACCAGCTGGCTAAAGTAGACTACTATATCGCTCCGAAATGCCATATTTTTCAATTTTTGTTGTCTATTGAGGCAGATAACAGTGTTGCGTTAAAGAATGCGAAATTAGATCTGCTATACACCCTTTTACGCCTAGAACCGCAACAAAGAGATATAGTAGGCACGTACTACCTTGATATTGTGTCCACAATCTATAAGTCCATGGGTCTGGCAAGAAGCTTTACCGAGAATAATTCTTCAACGAACTATAAGTACATAAAACTTCTGAACCTGTGTGCTAAAGTCTATCCTAATTGCGGATTCGCAGACCTACAATTTCTTCAGGACGGGTTTATTCACTTAGTTAACCATAAATTTTTGAGCAGCAAATGTAACATTGATGAAGTTATCACGATAATTGAATTATTGAAGTTGTTCTCACTCGTGGATGAGCGAAACTGCGGCGATTTTAACCGAAACAAGTTTATGGATCAAGAAAGAGAAGTATCAGAAATTTCACACTATCAAGATTTTAAAATGGCTGACTCCCTTGAACAGGTAATAGTTAAGATATCCAAGAAGTACATGAACCAGATAAGTCTCAAGTATATAGTCAGGCTGAAAGTATCCAGGCCAGCGTCACCATCCAGCATCAAGAACGATCCTTTTGATAATAAGGGCGTTGACTGCACCCGTGCAATTCCTAAAAAAATCAATATATCTAACATGTATGATTCTAGTTTACTGTCCTTGGCACTCCTTCTTTATTTAAGATATCACTATGCGATACCAGGCGATAGAAAATTACGGAACGACTCGACGTTCAAGATGTTCGTTTTGGGCCTCTTGAAAAGCAATGACGTTAATATTAGATGCGTTTCCTTGAAATTTTTACTACAACCGTACTTCACAGAGGATAAGAAATGGGAGGATTCGCGTACTCTGGAGAAAGTACTGCCATATCTGGTTGAGTCATTCAACTATGATCCATTGCCTTGGTGGTTCGATCCATTTGACATGCTGGATTCATTGGTTGTGTTGTATAACGAGATTACTCCAATGAATAATCCTGTGCTCACCACATTAGCTCACACAAACGTCATTTTTTGTATTCTGTCCCGTTTTGCACAATGCCTTTCTTTACCACAACATAACGAATCTACCCTGAGGACAACTACAAAATTCATCAAAATCTGTGCCTCATTTGCTGCATCAGACGAAAAATACCGTCTGTTATTACTGAATGATACGTTGTTGTTGAATCATTTGGAGTACGGGTTAGAAGCGCACATCACTTTGATACAGGATTTTATATCTTTGAAAGATGAGATAAAGGAAACCGTTACTGATACGCATTCCATGTGTTTGCCCCCTATATATAATCATGAATTTGTCGCAGCCTGGTTGCTGTTGTTGAAATCATTTTCCAGAAGTGTTTCAGCACTTAGGACAACTTTGAAGAGGAATAAAATAGCACAGCTACTTCTACAGATATTGAGTAAGACGTATACGTTAACTAAGGAATGCTATTTTGCTGGACAAGATTTTATGAAACCGGAAATTGTGATAATGGGTATTACTCTGGGCAGTATTTGTAATTTTGTGGTTGAATTCTCTAATTTGCAATCATTTATGCTCAGGAACGGCATAATCGATATTATTGAGAAGGTGTTGACCGATCCGTTGTTCAATTCTAAAAAAGTTTGGGATTCTAATGAAGATGAAAGAAGGACCGCTTTGCAGGATATAGCGGTGCATGAAGTAAAGGCAAACTCTTTGTGGGTATTGAGACATTTAATGTACAACTGCCAAAACGAAGAGAAATTTCAACTTTTGGCCAAAATCCCTATGTCCTTAATATTGGATTTTATCAACGATCCATGTTGGGCAGTACAGGCCCAATGTTTTCAGTTGCTCCGAAACTTGACTTGTAATTCAAGGAAAATCGTTAATATTCTTTTAGAAAAGTTCAAAGATGTGAATTATAAAATTGATCCTCAAACAGGCAATAAAATTGCCATTGGTTCGACATATCTTTTCGAGTTTTTAGCGAAGAAAATGAGGCTTTTAAATCCATTAGATTCTCAACAAAAGAAGACAATGGAAGGCATTTTATATATAATTGTCAATTTGGCAGCAGTAAATGAGAATAAGAAGCAACTAGTTATTGAACAGGATGAGATATTACACATTATGAGTGAAATATTGGTAGAAACAACAAACAACAGTTCACATTACGGTAACGACGGAAATTTGAAATTAGCATGCTTATGGGTGCTCAATAACTTACTATGGAATTCATCCGTTTCACATTATACCCAGTACGCAATTGAAAACGGACTTGAACCAGGGCATTCACCAAGTGATTCAGAAAATCCACAATCGACGATGATAATAGGGTATAACGAACCTGTTGTTGGTGGATCTTCTAGGGGGAAGTATTTCGATGAACCAGACGGCGACGATAGCAGCAGTAATGCCAATGATGATGAAGACGAAGATAATGAAGACGATGAAGGTGATGAGTTCGTTCGTACTCCTGCTGCAAAAGGCAGCACTTCGAATGTACAGGTCACACGTGCTACAGTGGAAAGATGTAGGAAACTCGTGGAAGTAGGATTATACAACCTAGTTAAAAAGAACATCACTGACGAGTCTTTATCCGTGCGAGAAAAGGCAAGAACATTGCTATATCATATGGACTTGCTTTTGAAAGTCAAATAAATACTGTTGGCTTACCAGTAGTTTTTAAAGATAGCTATGGTATAGTTTTCATAAATACTCTATTACAAAAACATTTCTAACTGCACATCTACGTTTTCCTTTGATGTCTGTGAGTGGGAGCGATCATTTAACATCGCCAAAAAGAAGCAACTACCCACCAATGTAAAAAAAGTATGCATGAAAATACCACTTTATAAGGAACGTTTCGGATTAAATTATGTAATATTTAAAGAAAATTGATAAAATAATATGACAGAAGGAAGAAACCAAAATTAAAAAGATTAATCTTGGGTCTTTTGAGAACCACGTAGCAAACCGGTTCTTCTGGCAGCAATCAAACCAGCCTTTTGACCAGAAACGGCACCTCTAGAGATAGTAGAAGCCTTACCAATATGTTGATGGTTACCACCACCGTGAGGGTGATCAACTGGATTCATGGCAACACCACGGGTCTTTGGCCAAGAGTTTCTCTTCAATCTGTACTTGTGGAAAGCACGACCAGCCTTCAACAATGGCTTGTCAACTCTACCACCACCGGCAATGACACCAATGACACCTCTAGCGTCAGAAGAAATAACCTTCTTGGCACCGGATGGTAATCTGACTCTGGTCTTGTTTTCATCTGGGTTGTGACCAATGATAATAACGTAGTTACCAGAAGCTCTAGCTAGAGCACCTCTGTCACCAGGTTTTTCTTCAACGTTGGAAACAATGGTACCTTCTGGGACGGAACCCAATGGTAAAACATTACCGACGTTCAAAGAAGCCTTCTTACCGGCGTAAATGAATTGACCAGTGTGGACACCTTCGTTAGCAATGAAGATTTCTTCACGCAATCTATACTTGTATGGGTCACGGAAAACAACCTTGGCCAATGGAGCACCTCTACCGGAGTCGTGGACAATTTGCTTAACGATACCACGGATGTACCCATGACGTTCAGCATAATCCAAAGTTCTCAACTTGGCAGCACCTTGTCTTAATCTGGTGTGAGAGGTGAAGATAGAACCAGCACCCTTTCTTTGGTTACGAATAACTCTACCTGAAAAAATAAGAAAAATAGTAAATCTTGTTAGTAAATTTTTCTCGAGAGTTTCCCAATTTTAAAAGATGGCAAAATAAAAGGTCGTGTTGAAAGTGTTTTGAAATATACTGTCATGATTCAAAATGACAGAGGGTTATATCGTGTTTGTATTGTCAGCGTCACTAAAAGTGTAATCGACCTTTCCCAATACTGTTTAAAAGAACATGATGTACAGTGATTATTTGCGAGGTAGTCATTGCAAGTTTCTCTGTTCGCTATCATATTGGCCTGTGATATTCAGAAAGGTTGAAAATAGCCTGTACCAATTCAAAACATCAAAATCTAATTGTAATCTTTACCAATATCTGCCATGATCGTGTATTATAAGAGAAACATACCCATTGTTTAATAACTTTGTGGTTTCTTGGTGATCTGTATGCAAAATACTATATGTAACAATACTAATACAGTCTTACAAATTATCTATATCTACTTTTGTCAAGTATGAAAGATTATTGAAACCTACACTATGCTGTGAGCATAGTTTCCGAAGCCGAGTCCGCCTAGAGATTTGTTACCTGAGGGGGGCTCTCCGCTCTGCAAAGTGAGTTTCACAGGAAATTGGTTAGTCCCTGCACATTGTGGGCTAGGCTGAAACTGGGGCCTTTCTCTCCATCTCTGCCTTCGAGACTTCTTTTTTTTCTCTCTAGCGAGCTGGAGGTTGAAAAAAGTATCAATTTTCTTCAGATGTAAAAAATGTTTGGGTGCTTACAGAATTACGGTATGGGTTCTTTAACATGTACGGGCGCTAGTCCGAGGACTTAGTTATCGACCTAGTGAATTATGTAGAACTCTTTACTGTCATATTCAATTAAATGTAGAAAAGGTATTTCCGTTCCTTTTAGAGACAGAAAAGAAATAATGAGTCACTTGTACGTTTTCATCTATAGCCTACCTAGTGAACAGAAATCTGCATGGCTCTGTGGCCAGCTGTTCATACGCTCCTGGAGTAATAACCTACTTAGCGACGAGTCTTCTTTTTGCTATTGAATTTACCACCCTTGTCACTCCCACTAATACGAGCAATATCCCTTTTGGAAACAATCAAGCCATTCCTCGTAGACCTACCCACACTGCTTATTTTCAAACCACGCTCCCTTTTGGTGCCTCTTTCTTTGTCTTTGGCCTTGATACTTCCACCAATACGTCTCTCAATATCTTTCTTGTATGTCGATTCAATCTTTCTGAATTGTCCCTTTTTCACTTTTGACAACACAATCCCGCCTTCTGCTGCTTCTTGTTCGTATTTCTTGATCCTCTTGACGTGCTTGTCAATCATTCCTTTTCTGATATGCATAGGCACTTTTTCCAATTTGCTTATTTTTTCTTCATGCCCGTTCACCCTTGAGAGTCTATTCAGCCTCATTTCTAGTGTACGAGATCTAGCTTTTCCAATCACTTGATCATCTTGGTAAATTATGCCGTCATCATTTCCACCGCCGATGCTTTGTAAGGTCAACGATACGCCGCTGTCTGCAGAACTATTTCCGCTATTACTGAAAGCGCTCAGTAAGTGTGACTCTCTCAGAAATTGTTGCAACTCCAAGTCATTTTGCAAATTTTCTGCTTCCAAAGTCTCATCTTCTTTTTCTTCCTTGACTTCAGCACTCTCCAGTTTTTTGTTAATTTGAGATAAAGTTTTACCACTTCTTAATAGTTTCTGTGTTTTTTTGCTTGGTGGAATGTAGACGTCACTAGGCCCACTAAATTTGATGACTTTTGGCCGGGTTTTTGGTTTAGAATCTTGTTCAATGTCCACACTGCTGTCGTGACTATTCTCCTCCGAGGAGGAAAAAGAACCCTCTCTATTATCGTCGCTAAAATCATTGGCATCATCAGAGCTGTCATTCTCACCATCCGAACTGGAGTTTACGTCTTCTTTGGTTTCTATGCTTTTTGTTTTATCTTCGAACCCCATAGACTCTAAAGATCCGAATTGGCTTTCGAAGGCCTTCCTTTGTAATTCCATTTGCTTTATGTATTCCTCGTCATTACAGCTCATTTTTTGGTAATCTTTTGCTTCATTTGTGCTCTTTGTATTATCATAATTATGTCTATCACTGTTAATGTAATTCATCTCATCGCCCAAAAATTTTTCAGGAACGGAAATAAAGAAGTCGCGTTTTCACAGTCGCATGAGACGAATACTGAAACTTCGGCACAGGGTCCATCGCCAAGATTAAGCCATATCTAACAGTCAGGTTTATCGAAAGTTTTCAAAGAATCGTCGCCTAAAATCGATTCATCTTTCAAGAAGGTATATAAGGAAGTTTGAGATAGGCATTAGAAGATGACAAAGTTTATTGGTTGTATAGATTTGCATAATGGGGAAGTTAAACAAATAGTAGGTGGTACGTTGACTAGTAAAGAGGAGGACGTTCCAAAAACAAATTTTGTGTCGCAGCATCCTTCTTCGTATTATGCTAAACTTTACAGAGACCGAAATGTTCAAGGATGCCATGTTATTAAGTTAGGGCCCAATAATGACGAGGCTGCACGTGAGGCACTCCAAGAATCACCAAATTTTCTACAAGTGGGCGGAGGAATTAACGACACTAACTGCTTGGAGTGGTTGCAATGGGCCAGTAAAGTAATTGTTACCAGTTGGTTATTTACGAAAGAGGGCCATTTTCAATTAAAGCGATTAGAAACATTGACAGGGCTATGTGGGAAAGACCGCATAGTAGTTGATTTAAGTTGTAGAAAAACACAAGATGGTCGTTGGATTGTGGCAATGAACAAATGGCAAACACTAACTGATCTTGAGCTTAATGCAGAAACGTTTGAAGAACTGAGGAAGTACACAAATGAGTTTTTAATTCATGCTGCTGACGTTGAAGGTTTGTGCGGCGGCATTGATGAAAAGTTGGTTTCTAAGCTTTTTGAATGGACTAAGAATTACGACGATTTGAAAATTGTTTACGCCGGTGGAGCCAGAAGTATTGATGACTTGAAATTAGTTGATGAGCTAAGTCACGGAAAGGTAGATTTAACATTTGGTAGTTCGTTGGATATATTTGGCGGTAACTTGGTTAAATTCGAAGATTGCTGTAAATGGAATGAAGAGCAAAGTTAGGTGTAATTTTTCTTCCTCTTCGTATTTTTTTTCTTTGGTTGCTTCGTACTTTAGATTATAATACTTATAATACTAATTATAATGATACATACATGCATATAAAGTTTTTCTCTTCTTATTTTTGATTCGTTCGCTCGTTTTTTGTCTTATACGCCCACTTCAGAATCACCAAGCACTATCATACCCACCCGATCCACTATTACCCATTTGAGATGCATTGGAATAGGGATCTTGCTCGGCGCCCGCCATCATTACGTCTTCGTTGGTTCCCAGAATATTCGAAGAGGGATTGTTATCACCCGATGCGAAATTAACTTTATCTTGATCCATCTGTGTCAGGGCTAATAATATCGAAGCGACTTTTTTTTGTAATGTATCGATACCTCTGACTACAACTTGATCAACGGGGATAGACCCTACGGATTCTACGTTCATATAGAATGTATCTGCTTCAGCTTTGTAATCAAACGGATCACCTTCGTTTGGAGCATCCTCATATTCACAGTTTTTGGACTGGGGCCATTCCTTGGCAGAATCCTGTTCATACCAATAATCGGTATGTTTGAGTTTATTCCAAGGATCATATTCAAACTCTATAGCTGCTGCGGGTCCCCATTTAGCGTGTTCTTTGGCTATACCCTTTTTGGCAACACATGTTAGTTTCAATTCTTGACCCTTCCTCAATTTGCAAATAAGAACACCATTACCTTCTTTATCTTGTATAATAGGATGTCCAATGTTACGCCCCATGAGGTTGGAGACAATAACCAAGTCCTTACTGTAGACGTTCGTAGTGCTTTCGCTTTCGCCAAATGCCTGCAATGTCAACACCACAGAACATTTGTCACAGTGGTCCTCACAAAAACAATCACGACTGTATTCTAGTTGTTCAATATCCATACTTTGTAGAGGTATTAAACCTAGTCTGTGTGCAATGAATTCATCGGCCAGAACCGTAGTATTTGTTTCGACCTCCACTGAATCGATGGCTAACGTGGGAATCTCTGCTATCATGACCCTACGGAGAGAATTGGCCATCGCCAAATCCACATTGGATAGTATAAAGTCGACGTTATCTTTACTGGCTTCTCTTATTTTCACCTGAGGCCCTTCTTCACTCATTCTTGTTATTTTAGTTCTAAAAGTCTGATACGAAGCCTTTCTGTTCAGTATAATGGCTGTCCCCGTCTTTCTACCCAGCAATATAAAGTACTTACTCTCATGCACGCAGCTTATTTTCACTAGTCCAGTTTAGTTTATTCTTCATTTTTTTCCACTCTGCTTCCCAAAAAGCCAAACTTGGTCATTGCGAACGAAGCTTGTCCGTCAAGAAGTATTAGTTATAGTACTGTTACTACTGAGGGAACTATATAAGGTATATCGTGTTGTATGTTCAAATATGTTGAGTTGTGACTTCTTTATTTCGCTCTTCCTATTTTGATGCAGCATTACAAGTGAAGAGGGAGGGGGGGAGGCGAGACATAACAAAGTTATTTACAAGCGGAATAGGAGAGGAGAGCTAAAGAAAACATGGAAACCAATTAGGTAAACTGTCTGGAACCCCCACGGACAAACTCCAGAATCTTCCAACCTTCTGTTTCGTCATCATCGATTTGCTCCGGGTCCCTGGTGAAAACCATGGCATAAGAGCTCATCAAGATGTTTGCTTCATCACCAGCGGCGATCTCGCCGGTTTTCTTTTTCCTGTAAAGGTTGATTTCCTGTGCTCTACACCCGACCACCAAGACTGGAATGTCTTGAGGGGCCAACAACTTTGCACTCACTACCTCGACACCCCTGATATCTAGAATACGGCCATCGGCATAAACATCCTGTTCTTTGAAGATTTTCTGTTGGGCCGCATAAACATTGAATGGAGCCTCACTGAACCATTTTTTTAAGACTTTGACGTCGCCTTTCACGTAAGCTTCAAGAATCTCTGGAACAATGTATTCTCTCAAGTGTCTAGTGAAGCTTTCATTCGAAAAGGTAGGGTCCATCATCTTGAACTGACTGTAAACACGAGACGATTCCGTCTCTGCAAAAAACCCGCCGACTTTGTTGGTTATTTTCCTCATGACCACAATTAAGGGGTTCTCACTTTCGTCCCACAACTTGTTCTTTAAAGATTGTATGGAACGGCCCACCACGGTCTTTTCCTTGAAATCCTCCACTTTCTTACCGAACGACTCCTTAGACTCGATATTCGTGGCAACCACTGCAGTGCCTGCCTCGTCATTGCTCTTGACCGCTCTATGTCTTTTCCCAGAAGCCAAATCCTTCTCACGTTTGAGTCTCCTTTGCTCTTTGGTGATGAACCCTCCGTACCGAGAACTTTCACCATCGTCGATGACTTCGGAGACCTCCTTGTAAATCTTCGTCTGTCTTACGGGCTCAAAGCTCTCATCTAGCTTCTTCGCCGTGGCTGAGGCTGCTTTTCTTGTGTTCTTACCGAGTTCGGACTCCCAAGCCTTGGTGGCTATATGTTCCATAGTTTCACCGGTCTTTTTCAATGTCTTCCCCACAATTGTGGACCCTCTTTGAGCCTTTAAGTACGCCTCCCTGGCTTTTTTATACGCCTCAGACTCACCTAGCTTCCCCGAAGCGTCCTGTAGCGTCTTTATGTTCTCCTGCAGTTCCTGAGATTTCTCCCATTCCTTCTTAAATGTGTCACGGAAGATCTGCAGTGGCGATCGAGGATTCCCGCCTTGTGTACGGGTCGCAGAGGTCGAGAACAATACTCGAGCAATCATGAGCCCTGTGTCCCCAGACCTGTACCTTGCGGCTATCGTTCTAGAGCTTGTGCCGGAGGACCTGATAAAAGTGGATCTGTACATGAATCGAAATAACAATAGCTATGCTGTTAGAAAAAAACTCAAAAAAACGGGAGGAAACACTATAACCACAATCCTGCCCTCTTATCCCTAGCTTTGGTTGTCTTGCACGCTACAATTAATACTGAACGTGCAAACTTCCTTCGGAAGCCTATGGTTCTCAACTAGTGTTCTTGACCATATATGACTGGGACTTTCCACTGGGCGAAAAAGAAAGAGAAAAACAGCCCATCCGGGCAACTTTTTATGCAGGTTTCCCTCTGATTATGGTCATTAGTATTGCTTGTGAGTGTGAACTTAACGATAAGCTGTATTCTGAGCAGTGTATTAGTTGCACGTATGTTTTGTCTCAGTGATTGGCTGCTGGGATAGCTTGATTGTGTTATGCTTCTCTCTTCCTTTTTTATTCATCCTCGCCCTCTATGTATTTTATGTTAAGGTAAGTTTGGAATGTTTTAAAAACAAGAGTGGGAACGAAAATATTAGAAAATATGACACAATAAAAAAGTATATAAAAACTAAGGAGTAAATTTATGTGGAGGTTTCGTTGCGGAAATTCTCCCGATGAGTGTTTAATATGTAATTCAGCGGTATTTCTCCAGAAGCAACCCACATCTGGTCCTTACTGTATGTACTTTTTTGTTTAAACTGTTGTCTCTGTTACGTAAGAGTGAAATGAAAAAAGCGTCTGTGAAAAAAAAAATAGAGAAGGGAGAAAGTTATTGGAGGGAGTAGGTGATGAAGAGCAGGAACGAAACAATCATGAAGGCGTTGCAGGGTTGCTCTTTTTTACTAAGCGTTGTCTCTCCAGTAGTGGCACATGGACTACACCACAACCGTGACCATGGCCATGGAGTAGAACGTGAGTTCCAGCAAAGCTCTGTAGTTTTGAAGCAAGAATCTACCTTTCACTTTTTAGTGTGTTTTCTGCAGGACCATGTATTTGTCCTGGGACCGCGTTATAATGCTTTAGTGGCTATTTTTATCATACAACTCATGCCATGTCTTTTTGTGCTGCTGGTTCCCGGGCTACGTAGAAACGATCCTTCCAGTTTGACACTGTCGATGCTGGTTTCGTTTTCCTTGGGCACACTGCTGGGCGATGTTTTGATACACGTGATACCTGAAAGTCTGAGTGGTGTGGACGATGTGACAGTGGTCGGGAGCGCGATATTTCTGGGGTTTATCTGCTTTTTGGCCCTGGATAAGACGATGCGAATTCTGTCAGGGTCCTCCAGCGATGGCAGTGGCACACATTCTCACTTGCATAGCCACAGCGATCAGCATCACGACGCAGAGAAGAAATCAGGCTTTAACGTGTCTGCGTATTTGAACGTCATATCGGGCATCGCGCACCACATCACAGATGGCATCGCGCTGGCGTCGTCGTTCTACAGTTCCACGCAAGTTGGCATAGTGACCAGCATAGCTGTTACCTTCCATGAGATCCCTCACGAGCTGGGTGACTTCGCTGTCCTGCTTTCCAGCGGGTTTACCTTCCCACAGGCTATAAGAACTCAGGCGGTGACAGCATTCTGTGCCGTCGTTGGCACAGCCATTGGTTGCTGGATCAACGAAATCGGCACCACTAGCCATGCAAGAACCCCTTCATCGGCTAGTGCTCCGGGGCTTACGCTGCCGTTCACGGCAGGTGGCCTTATCTACATTGCCACTACCGGTGTTGTACCGCAGATCCTACAAAATTCCACGTCTCGTAGCCAGTATCGGGAGTTTAAGCAGTGGATCCTGCAGCTGGCTTCTATTTTTATAGGATTTGCTGTTATGGCGCTTATGGAAGAGCATTGACCGGTATTCCTGTCACCTAACGTTCAAATACGTACCTTTATAGTTAATCTCCTTATTACCTTATATGTACCGACGCCTCCCCGGATTTCAGTAAAGGCAAAAACAGACGATAATTAGATCAGCTCAAACACTATCTCTGACCTAATACGAAAAAATCAAAAAAGAAATAAAAAAGAACAGTGTTGGTCGGTTGAGAGGCACGCAAGATTACTTCAAAGATGTCCAATTTTTTACTTGTCATCCCTGAAGACGTGATCAAGGGTTGTTCCAAGGCAGATAAGCTGGTCGTTACGGGAGAATTCGATAACTGGAGGCATTCAGATTATGTTTTGCAGTATGATGGCAGCGCACAAAACTACAGGGTGCAAATTCCTAGAAGGAAAGGCCAACGTAGCACCATGTTCAAAGTAGTCATAAACGATAAGGAGTGGGTCACCCTTAACTATTTCGACACTGTGACGGACAAATCAGGGTACACCAACAACATTCTGCATTTCAAAGACAACGAGGCTAGCCAACTTATGGATATACCTCTATCGCCACATACGCGGTCCAACACTGTGAAGGGGAAACCGGAAGACGACTCATTGAATGACTATGTTAACTTGTCGTCGCATAGCGATCTAAGCAGCACAGAGGAGATAGTGTGCTGGAATTCTGATATGGAGGACGAGAATTTAGACGCCACCATTCAGTGTGATTTCCACCAGGCATTCAATAGCAGGAAAGAGTCCCTGAATGGACTGATGTGTATTGCCAAGAAAGTCAAGACGTACTGGAACAAATAGACGACTTTTTCAAACAATTATCTTTTATGACGCGTATATATTTCAAATCTCTTTTCTTTCTTTCTATCTAGCTATGGTTTAGATATACATATTTTCAATAGATTTATTCACTTTTCATTCCTATCATAGAGGAGACGTCTGATTTCCTGGAGTCGTCATGGCTGCTAGCCGCCGAGGCTTGCATCATTGGCTCTAAGATGCAACGCCAGCGAATATTGTATGGTTGTTATCACAAACTATACAGCCACGCAGGGAAATATGACCAAAAAAATACCCGAGACAGGACTGTCGATATGGGTATGTTACCAACAGCTACGACCCTACTTGCCTCGTCCTGTGAAACGTCCGTTTTAGATATTATAGTGCTATTTCTCGTCAAGACAAACTTTTTTGGTAACAAAAAAGCAGCCTCCTGCTAACAGAAAGTTAAACAAGGTTAACCAAACACTACATTTATCCTAGATAATCCGCTTTTACCCAATGCAATACATTAAGCAAAACTACTACTCTCCTAGTCCCTTCACTTATTATAACTCTCATCTCTGACGGCAACATGACGCGTGAACGCGTAAATAAGATACATTTTTTCATTTCCTTCCCTATATATTGATGATGGGAGAAATAGAATTTAAGTGAGACAAAGGTCAACAGAGAGTGTCGATTGACCTGAGAAGGAGAAATCAAAGGAATATACCATGACTGCTGTGCGTCGTTCCACTAGAGTAAGAACAAAATCTCGGAATACCGAGGAGGAAAGTTCGGATGACGAACAAAATACCAGCGTGCAACCTGTCGAATCCGATAAGGTCACCGCCAAGATAGCGCAACGTGACGACGAAGAAAAAGAAGATGAGGATGAGAGTGAAGAGAGCAGCAGCGAGGACGACTATGAAGATCAAGACGATGATGACTACGTGGATACCGCTACCGCCAAGAGCAAATCTAGAAAGAGAAAGGCCAAATCAGCACCAAAGGCCAGTAGTAGTAAAAGACCGAAGAAAAAAGCAACTTCTCATCAGAAATCAGCGGCAACTCATGTTCCCACTCATCATCGCTCCAAAAAAGATCAGGAACAATACTTGGAAATTGCTAAGGATTTCCAACCTACAGAGTTATTTGAGATACTATCTACTTCAGAAGACGTTTCTATTGAAGAACTATTGCGGGAATGGTTAGAAACTTATACCGAAAATAGAGACCAATTTTTGCAAGAATTTATCAATTTACTTTTGAATTGTTGTGGCTCCGTTGCTCGTGTCGAAGACCATGACGTCCACAGTAACGAGTCTTCTAACGAAACAATTGGTGAAATCCAGTTACTTTTCCAAAGACAAAAACTGCACGAGTTTTATCTTTTGATAAGTAAGGAAAACAAAAAGAGGAAAAATTTCAAAATGGGGCCCCTCTACCAAAACTTTGTGGAATTTATGACCAAATTGTTGGAAGTGGCAAATGATTTACAGCTACTATACGTGGAATCAGATGAAGATGATACGCAAATAGTTACTGGTAATCTCGTCTTGGATCTGTTAACTTGGCTTTCTTCATTTTCCGTTTGTAAAATCAGATGCTTCAGATACATCTCAACAATAACATTATATTTTTTTCAAGACTACTTGACTCAACAGGCAGTTAATTTGGAAAAAAATTATTTGGCAAAACTAACCAGACAGCTTACACTGGAAGAAAAGAAAAAAAGGCCCAATAACAAGACTTTAGAAAAGCTAGAGAGTACTATTACTGAAACTCAAGGCAGTAAAGTTGTTATTGAGAGCATTATTGATAATATCGTTAAATTATGCTTTGTTCACAGGTATAAGGATGTGTCTGATTTGATTCGTTCCGAATCTATGTTGCATTTATCCATTTGGATTAAAAATTATCCGGAGTATTTTCTCAAGGTCACCTTTTTGAAATATTTTGGTTGGCTGCTCAGCGATGGCTCTGTGTCAGTCAGATTACAAGTCACCAAGATTCTACCACATTTAATAACTCATAATCATAACGGTAAGTCCACTGACAATTCCGCTATCCGTCAAGTATTTGAACGTTTCAAAACAAAGATCTTGGAGGTGGCAATCCACGACGTTAATCTCGATGTCAGGATCCATAGTATCCAAGTCTTAACGGAGGCGTGTTCATTGGGCTACCTAGATGATTCCGAGATTCTTACTATTTCTAGTTTAATGTTTGATGAAGAATTTGATCCATGTAAAGCATCCTCGTTCAACAAAAGATCCAAGTTCTTATCTACCGTGGCCAAGTTCTTAGCAAAAGTGATAAATGAAAAATTCGAGGAATTTATCAAGACCCGTGAAGACTTACCCAAAGAAATCGACGGGTTGGAGATTGGTCCCGTCGTCCAAGTTGGAATATTTACTAGGATTTTAAGTGATTCTCTCATATATCACTTGAAGGATTCTGCCGAAGTTGATTCAAAAACCAAGATTCGTATGCTGACACAAGCGGCAGAGTTTCTCTCTCCTTTCATTTCCACTCATTTGAAGACTATTTGCAATCTCCTGATCTCTGATATCGAATCAAACGAATTAATTCAGACGCTACAAAACTCGGTTGATACTAATAATGACGATTGTGATGTAGATGACGGTGAATTGGATACTGCTCCATTATTTCCCGTTGATAGAAATAGCACTATCTTATATCTCAACATATTTCATGGGCTGTGTGCCGGTGCCAACAATCCAAAAATTCAGACAAAAGATAGTGTTAAGGAAATAGTCTTACCTCTCTTTCATGATTTGTTGAACGCCACATCAATCGAATCCGCCGATATTTTATGCCCGCTTTTAGAGAGTTTTATTACATTTTCTCTAGAAGATTGGATATCAATTGGCTATGAAACAGAATTGAAAAAGATTACCGACAAAACTATCAAGACATTCATGGATTCTACAATCGGGGATTCAAAAGTTGATGTGAAATACGAGATATTTGCTAAGTTTATCCGTCACATCCACAATTTTGAAAAAAAGGAACTGCAAGAAAAATTGCTTAATCAAATAACCACATTAAAAATTCATCTGAAAAAGTTTCTACAAGAAAAAATGGATCCAAATAATTCTAGAGATGATTATAAAGACTTAACTTGTTCTTTGTATGAACTCTACATCAACAAACTGGCGATTCTTGGCAGAGAATACCCAATCGAATTTGATGATGAGTTATTACAACTATTCTTGAACAATTTTATCTCTCGAATCACTGTAATGTTTCAAAGTTTTGATGACAGTACCGCTCAAGAAATAAACTTTAAAATACTGGTACTTTTAGTGACATGGAATTTGCAAAAGTGGAAAGAATTAATGGATAAAGTAACGGATCACGAGGCTTCAACTCCAAAAAATCTTAGATCAATTTGGAAACCTATAGCGGCTATAATAGGCCGTTTAAACACGCTTGTTATATCCTTGGCAACTATAAGCGACACATCTGGAAATATTAACAGCTTGTTTTACTTAAAATGGTCAGCTTCCACTTCGTTAATGGATACAATAGTTGCGATAAAAGTTTTTGAGCTCAAGTTGCCTGCAGATGCTACATCATGGAAATATAGTATGAGTGAATGTTTTCCATTTTACCTTCATGATGATGCGTCTAAAGTACTTTTGAAAATATTTTTGTACTTAGAGAGCCTCTTTGCAAAACAACTTGATGTACAACTAGAAAGAGTAGCAGACGAAGACGCCAACCTAAATGATTTGCCAGAAACCGAGTTTTTCAACAATGTTGAAACTGATTTCCTCCTATTTACAGTGAAATTGAAGGGGCTGATAAAATTGAACATTTTAGATAAGCGATTTGCTTCGCGTATGGAATTGAATAAAGAAAGGCTTGGTCCATTATTCAAAAAAATCTTAGATGATACTATAATGGAAAGTTCAGAACCTAATAAAAAAAACGTGCAGAAAGCGAAACCAAATCAAACACAGAAGGAAAGAGGCATCCATCTACAATCTGACAATAAGGGGGAAACAGACAAAGCAGATATTGAAAAGAATGATTCAGATATTTCCATGACAAACGATCTGGAACCTATTGAAGAAAGTTCACAAGGGGTTCCAGGATTAGCACCAATAGAAGAGCATCCCACCGTAGCAGATGCTATAGATAACAGCGACGCAAGCGCACAAGATTAATAAGAAGCATACACATAATTTTATTTTTCTTTGTAATCATTCATAGCATATATCACATCTTCCTTACTAACATATATAGCTTCATTAGCGCTTTTAAATTTTCATTAATACTTTAAAAAACCCCGCTAAATTAGTCTACATATGGTGAACAACGTTCGGCTATGTGTTCTTCAGGACTTATCCCACTATCGTCAGATTGTTTTAGTCGCTAAAAGAAAGCTCGCGAAGTAAACGCAGTCCAGAAAAAACTGTCTGAATATAAAACAAAGTCTGCGGAAATACTGCAACCTATTTCTCCAGTGAACAGCGAAAGGTAGTTGTGACGAGGTATCATCAGAAAGATAGAAAAGAAATTGATAAGAAATGTCGTTTGTTTCCAAGCTTCTCTACGCAGTCGCCACGTTGGTTTTATTTCATTCTGGTTTCTCAAGTTATGAGTTTCATCATCTATTAAA
Organism: Saccharomyces mikatae IFO 1815; assembly: GCF_947241705.1. Lineage (NCBI taxonomy): Eukaryota > Fungi > Ascomycota > Saccharomycetes > Saccharomycetales > Saccharomycetaceae > Saccharomyces > Saccharomyces mikatae. The sequence goes on along the minus strand of NC_079264.1, from coordinate 306,968 downwards.
GCTTAACTCACTTAATAATACTCAAGGTGTAATCAGTGAGTTACCTAAAGACATCAAGTATGAAACATATGCTGGGTTGTTACTATTTGTTCTTGCAGTATTCACTTCGTTCGAGAAATTACAGTATCTGCCAATTGAGAGTAACGATGGGACAATAATATCCCAAGGGAACTATCTAAAGGAAATCGCATTGAATAAAGCTACCAACGTTGATAACCTAATAGGAAGCAACCCTAATGGTGAAGTTATATTTACACCCAGCTTTGTTGACGTCCACGCAAAGAGGAAAATCTCTAGAGAATGGGCTTCTAATAATGAAAAAAAGGAAAAATGAATAATGTATTAAATGACTAGAACTAGAACTTAAAAATTCATATATATATATATATATATATATATATACCTGAATCTGATAGGTAACTGTCTGTTATATTTTCTATTTCCAGGATTACATGGTATAAGTACGATATTCATTTCCCTGTTACTGTAAGAAAAAATTGGTCAAGTCTATCTTGGGAACCGGTAGTGCCCTCATTGATGATACATTCTGTAATTTCAGCAACAAATAACAATTCAGCAACCGTTTGAACTCCCTTTATTAGTTTTAAGGTGTAATTTAACGGTAGTAATGTCATCATATGTACGTTTCTTATAAGCATCATCGCCTACAGAAATATCCAAAGTTACACCGGTTTGCCATCCGTTCCAACCCGTATTTGAACAATTCACCACTATAATAGGCCTAAGCAAAATAATATACCCCCCCGGCTCGAGTTTTCTGTTGTTCACTGTCTTTTCCTGCGTTTTGTTGTTCTGATGAATAACGAATGAGTATTCCCTTAATCATGTCGGTAAAAAGGCCTATATTTGCGATATTGATAATTTCAAAGGCAGCATAGACTGATCTCACACCAAAAAGAGACGATTTCACTCACCACTGAGAGCAGAGAAAAGGGCAACACCAGTTATTTCAATTATCTTTAGTATAATAAATCGCCCTTTGCTAATTCGTTTAGTCGTCAAAAAACCTCTGTATTTTCGTGAACCTTCCAAGTAATTGTTTCAGAAACTAAATATAGCCCTAATGAGAAAATACGAACTATAAAAGGAGCATATACCATTTTCCATCTATATAACCAATTGATAAACCAACTTCCAGGCAAACCCGGCGGTGTGGTATGTACGGTATGAAGCAGTATTGCCACAATAGCTTAACATGTGTTGAATCTTTTGGGTGAGTAAAGTGAGCCCGTATGACAGTAAGCCCATCCAGTGAGTGTACTAATAACCACGGCTGCTGCTACTGTGAGAAAACTCGCTTCAAATCATCAATACGTAGTATATTCATCTTGAACAACCGGTTGATAACTAATTTACAGTTCATATTTGCAGACACAGCAGTAGTCAAAGTACTACATCCTTGGAGAAAATTATGACGTACCCAGCACACTCCATGTTTAGAAAACATACTGGCCGCTGAAGAAGAAGCGAGTAGCGTTAAAGCTGCAATAAACTGCGGAGTTGCTTCCTAATATGTTTCGCACTGACACGACCAAGATCACCATGGAGGAAGTATACAAACAACGCACTCTCCATGATCTTGCATTGTCAATGTGATTGCCTTTCATACACTACTCAGCACCTCCATCCTCAAATGCCTTGCGATGACATATGTTTCAAATAATAAGCTTTGGGCATTAAGGCGTGTGCTCTCTCCGGTACATAAACAGGGCCAAATTTCAAGGTTTTCGATCAAGTGAGTTTGCAAAGCAAACTTGTGTTGACAGTTTTATATTGAGTTTACGTGCCTTGGGACGAGTCTTTTCACTCAGGTAATCACGCTGGGTTACCATGGCAGTAGCAATTAGTGCGGTTCAATCATATTATTTATATATAGTGGTTGACCATGATATTGGAGATTAATGAGGCAATTGTTGGGACTTTATTATTGATAAAAGCTCATCACCAGGGATACAGAATATAGTAATATAAAAGAGAACAATTAACATGCTAGACAAAGAATCTTTTGACAACATAAATGCATACATGCACGCTTTTAATATCGCATTTTTTTGCCATAGTAAACTTTATGTATCTGGATCTCAGGACAACTAGTTATCGCATTATCTCATGCTCAGACTGTGAACAGTGTACAGTTTAGAGAATAGATCAGCTTCTGTTGCCTGCTATTCCAACGAAAAAAAAAAAAGTAGGCTAAAATAAACTTTTTCACTGCCAAAAAAAATATACATAAGAAGAGTCCTTTCTATTTAGTGTGTTTTGTTAAATACTTCTATTTCCGAGACAATCGACAACTCAATTATGCAAAATGTTAAGGAAGAGAGAAGTACTATTCGTGCTCTTAGTAAGGATGTTGTATCGCCGCCGTTAGCCGTCAGGCTTACCATCAAAGCAATGCAAATACTTTTCATCGGAAAAATGTTTCGATATTCATTTCTACCGTTTTTACCATTTAACCTTTTCACATTTGATAATAGCATAATGTGGTTCATAGCATATTCAGTGATCGTTTCCATTTGGGGGTTTGCTGTGTGGATGGAAAGAGCATATAGGAATAAAATTAATCTGCAGCCTCCTAGATGTACAAAGATAAAATGCTCTCGTTGCAAAACAAAAAAAAAGTACCCCAAGTGGTTCAAATATAAACAATGGATGAATATTTTCCTATTATACGTTTCTCTAACAGTTTTTAACCTAGCTATTCAAACGTCTTTTTTCATAAAAGAAATGTGCGTTCAGGGTGTAAAATTACCTGGAGGGAGGGAACCAAAATGTGAAAGCTATCCAGGTGCTATCATATTATTTGAGGGGATTCTCGTACTAATCCATTCCATGACGGCTCATGTATTCAAAGAGTATTACTTACATAACGGCCCACTAGAAACGGGTGATAGAACTCCTTCCGATGAAAAGAAATCAGCGAGCGAAGAGGCCATACTTTAACTTTAAATTAGTTACATTATGATAATGTTGCGTATAGTAAAAGAGACCACATCTGTCTGTTGAATGAAGATCAAGTAGCATCTATTGACTAGTACCCAAGCTACTAGTATATTATCATATACAATGGGAAAAGATGACATAAAGATTGAGATGAGAAACAGTCATCAAATTTAATGTAAGCTGGAAAGAAAGGGTTGATAAAGTAATATTATTATTATGTAGGACTACCGATTCTCTTAGTGGATTCTATATCATTGAGGAGAACTTCTAGTATATTTTGTTTACCTAGTATTATAGCCTCTAACAGCAATGTAATCCCAACAATTACCTCAATATTAGCCTAATTTCCCACTTATATCTTATACTAGGATTGTCAGGACACCTGGAATTACAAGAACCCATAATACAACAGTGACTGTCGTGGTTGAAACTGAGGGACATACGTTAATATTTAATAAATATGTTGGAATAAGTGATTACTACTATACATTTATTCATATAAATTGATGTAGTTGATAACGAACATTCTTTAACATGATACTAATAATGTTGGGTAAATGAATACAAACATTCTTATGATGATACCAATTTTATTGGAGTAGGCAAATTCTAATAATGGAATTTCCTGCACTAATAAGATAAAGATCTACTGATTGTCCAGAACCTAGTATACAAGAAGATGAGTTATCACTAAATTCATATATTCAATACTCTGAGTTATGTCTGAACCTTTGGGTTTAATATAACCAATCAGCGTGTGCTTTATATACCTCTCTTATATAGATTAAGAAGGAACGACTATTCTTAATTATTACAACTTACCAAACAACTAATTATCAACAATGTTGGTTGTTATCACTGCATTGGGTAGAGTGTCTACGTTCGTTTTAGGTGTGGTTAACAATTACCATTTTAAGTAATTGCCAATGTCACACCTACAACGTATTCGTTACTGTTAATTCTAACGTGTCCTATATCTTATTAACAATAAACTTAACAAGTAATAAGAGCCTTGTTGGCGCAATCGGTAGCGCGTATGACTCTTAATCATAAGGTTAGGGGTTCGAGCCCCCTACAGGGCTTATTTTTTGTTTCAAATCTCCAAAAAATCAAAATCACTGGAGACGGAAAACTGGTTCAAAACGCATCGATTGAGGATATTGAAAAGATGATCATGATAGATTTATGGAGCCACCAGGTTAGATTAAGTAATAGGGCTTAAATACTTTATTCGAGAACAGTTTTTTTATCAAAACTACGACTAATTGAATCAAAGAGACTAGAAGTGTGGAAGTCATGGATGTTGATTCAGACGTTAATGTCTCCGGGTTAAGAGATGAACTGCATAAGGTGGCAAACGAAGAAACAGACACCGCCTCCTTCAACGATGATGCCCCATCTGGTGCCACCTGTCGTATTTGTCGTGGAGAAGCTACTGAGGACAATCCTCTCTTCCATCCTTGTAAATGCAGAGGCTCAATTAAATACATGCATGAATCCTGTTTACTGGAATGGGTAGCTTCGAAAAATATAGACATTTCAAAACCTGGCGCGGATGTTAAATGTGACATCTGTCACTATCCCATTCAATTCAAAACGATATACGCGGAAAATATGCCGGAAAAGATACCCTTTTCCCTATTAATTTCTAAGAGTATCCTAGCATTTTTCGAGAAAACTCGTTTAGCTTTAACGATTGGTTTGGCTGCTGTACTATATATTATCGGTGTTCCTTTGGTATGGAACATGTTTGGAAAACTATACACGATGATGCTGGATGGATCATATCCTTATCCTGGTGATTTCGTGAAAAGTTTAATTTATGGGTATGATCGGTCAGCGACTCCAGAATTGACGAGTAGAGCAATATTTTACCAACTTTTACAAAACCATTCATTCACATCTTTACAGTTTATTATGATAGTGATACTACATATAGCATTGTACTTTCAATACGATATGATAGTAAGAGAGGATGTTTTCAGCAAGATGGTTTTCCATAAGATAGGTCCAAGATTTTCTCCAAAAGACTTGAAATCACGTTTAAAAGAGAGGTTCCCTATGATGGATGATAGAATGGTTGAATACTTGGCGAGAGAAATGAGAGCTCATGATCAAAATCGTCAAGAACAAGGCCATGATAGACTGGATGTGCCAGATGTAGCTGCCGATAACAATAACAATGCCAATGTTCCTGAAAATGATAATGCTCCCCTTCAAGATCCTCGCGAACATCGGAATTTTGTCAATCTACGTCATGTTGATGAACTGGATCATGGTGAGGTTCCAGAAGGGCCCGACAATAATGACTCTGACGATGGTTTACCATCAGGAGATGATTCATCGCAAACTACCCAAGAATCTTTAAATGTTCACGAAGGAGAAGAAGAAGAAGGAGAAGAAGAACAACAACAACCAGAAGAGGAAGCCGATTACCGTGATCATCTGGATCCCAATCCAATGGAAATGTGGGCTAATCGTCGTGCTCAGAATGAATTTGATGACTTAATTGCTGCTCAACAGAATGCTATAAATAGACCAAACGCTCCCGTTTTCGTTCCACCACCTGTCCAAAATAGGGCTGGAAATGTCGATCAAGATGAACAAGATTTCGGTGCAGCCGTAGGCGTCCCACCGGCACAAGCTAATGCGGATGACCAAGGTCAAGGCCCCCTGGTGATAAACCTCAAATTAAAATTGTTAAATGTCATTGCCTATTTTATAATTGCTGTCGTTTTCACAGCATTATACCTGGCAATTTCTTACTTGCTTCCAACTTTCATTGGATTTGGTTTACTAAGAATTTATTTCGGTGTATTCAAGGTTACTTTGCGTGGTTTATCTAATCTTTACTACCTATCGGGAGCCCATATAGCTTACAATGGTTTGACGAAGCTAGTTCCTAAAGTAGAAATTGCAATGAATTGGATTTCAAACCACTTGATCCGTGATATAGCTTATCTTTACAATAGCTACACCCAAAATACCATGAAGCACTCAATTTTCATTCGTGCGTTACCTGCCCTCACGACTTATTTAACTTCAGTGAGTATTGTTTGTGCTTCGTCCAATCTGGTCTCAAGAGGTTACGGCCGTGAGAATGGAATGAGTAACCCAACCAGAAGATTGATTTTTCAGATTCTATTTGCACTCAAATGCACTTTTAAAGTGTTCACATTATTTTTCATTGAACTAGCTGGATTTCCTATCTTAGCAGGTGTGATGTTAGATTTCTCATTATTTTGTCCTATCTTAGCATCAAATACTCAAATTCTTTGGGTTCCTTCAATATGTGAAATATGGCCTCCATTCTCCCTTTTCGTATACTGGACAATTGGTACCCTGTATATGTATTGGTTTGCCAAATACATTGGAATGATAAGGAAAAACATTATTAGGCCAGGTGTTTTATTCTTTATTAGATCCCCAGAGGATCCTAATATTAAGATTTTACACGATAGTTTAATCCATCCAATGGGTATTCAACTATCAAGATTATGCCTATCCATGTTTATTTACGCCATCTTCATTGTATTGGGATTTGGGTTTCATACCAGATTTTTTTTCCCAATCATGCTCAAATCCAACTTATTATCCGTCCCTGAAGCTTATAAACCAACATCGATTATTTCATGGAAGTTCAATGCAATTTTACTAACATTGTATTTTACAAAGAGAATTTTAGAATCTAGCTCTTATGTCAAGCCCTTGTTGGAAAGGTATTGGAAAACCATTTTTAAACTGTGCTCAAGAAAATTACGTTTATCATCCTTCATCTTAGGTAAAGACACCCCAACTGAAAGGGGTCATATTGTTTACCGAAATTCGTTCTACAAATACATTGCTTCAAAAAATGCGGAATGGTCAAACCAAGAACTTTACACTAAGCCAAAAACGTTGAAGCAAGCAGAGGAATTGTTTGGAGAAATTCGTCAAGTTCATGCGTATTTTGTTCCAGACGGTGTTTTAATGCGTGTTCCTTCTTCTGATATAGTGTCCAGAAA